>NW_026733295.1:0-117280 GCF_028476545.2 Physella acuta
TTTATTCAGCGGTAAAACTACAACAGGCTTCTAAATAATAACTTTGTAACGCGAGGAAATCCTATACAGTTTCGTCTCCTTAAGAAAGATAAAAAAAATACTTTTTGAATATGAGGAGCCTTCTGTAGAGTTTCGTCACTTTGCGAATGATGCAATCAGCATCTATTATTAGACGATCCAGTCAGAAATTGAGATCGAGCATCTAATAATAGACCATTAGTAACGCTAGCATATTGCATCAGTCACACTTATGTTTAAAACAAATCAAATAATTTTTTACGTGTTACGGGGCGGGTACGCTAGTACACCTATAAATTACACAATAACTTGTGCAAGCTTTAAAAAGAAAACATTATTCTGAAATGTTTAATCTATTGAAAGTGTAAAAATGATCAATTATAATTTTAAAAACCTAACATAATTTTCGTAAAACACACTGTGATTCTGGCCAAACTCATTTGTAACTAGACAGTTCTGTTGCAGAAATGTCTATATTTAAAATAGCAAACAAATATAAATAAAATAAGATACGCCTATATTTTTGGAATAGAGTCGGCTTGCACATAGATTACATAGCATCTTTTAAGAAGTTACATAATCACAAACAAACTATTGAGCAGCATCCTTCTATTTGTAACGTTATCAGTTATATTTTCTTTTAGTAAGCTTCGAGTTAACTGACAATGAGCAAAAGTGATTTCAAAGTAAATGTATGGTATATTTTGAGCAGAAAGTGGGGTTACGAAACCTGACAGTTGTTAGTTATGTAACATAGTTGGACCATTTTATATACTACCATTCGCTTCAGCATATAAAAATGTCTGACTATAGATCTTCACGGTTACCAGAAAGATGCGCAACAAAAAAAACGCAAACAGAATATTGCGCAAACAGAAAAAAGGGCACACAGAAAAAGCGCAACAGAAAATACGCAACCAGAAAAAAAGCGAAAAAGAATACTGCGCAAAAAGAAATTTTAGCACAAAGACCTATATTGACTTAATAATTGTAATGGCTGCTGTGAGGGGTCGTGTTCGGCCTGATGCGATCTACTACCATTAAAAAAATACAACCACCATGAACATTCACGTAATGCTTGACACAATGCCTATGTTTTTTCCTTGTTCTATATTTATTTAACTACTATTCTCGTTTTAATAAAAAATAAAATCATCATTGATATCGGCATTACACGGATTATCTCTTACATTCTGCTTGCATACCATAACTACCAGTTTTATTGCAGAACTTCACGCTTTTTCATCCGCGTGGTAAACATGCATTTGTTATATCTCTCGCAAAAACATTCATTTGCACCAAAATATCCCGGAACAACACACATTATAATGATGTATTTAATCGTATTACATCATTACCTACCTACCCACCTACCCACCTACCTACCTAATTACCTATCTATCTACCTACCTAGCTCCCTACCTACCTATCTACCTATCTACCTACATACATATCTACCTACCTACTTACCTACTTACCTGCTTACCTACTTACCTACTTGCCTACTTGCCTACTTACCTACTTACCTACTTACCTACCTACCTACTTACCTACTTACCTACTTACCTACTTACCTACTTACCTACTTACCTACTTACCTACTTACCTACTTACCTACTTACCTACTTACCTACTTACCTACTTACCTACTTACCTACTTACCTACTTACCTACTTACCTACTTACCTACTTACCTACTTACCTACTTCCTACTTACCTACTTATCTACTTACCTACTTACCTACTCACCTACTTACCTACTCACCTACTCACCTACTCACCTACTCACCTACTCACCACTCACCTACTCACCTACTCACCTACTCACCTACTCACCTACTCACCTACTCACCTACTCACCTACTCACCTACTCACCTACTCACCTACTCACCTACTCACCTACTCACCTACTCACCTACTCACCTACCCACCTACTCACCTACTTACCTACTTACCTACTTACCTACTTACCTACTTACCTACTTACCTACTTACCTACTTAACTACTTAACTACTTACCTACTTACCTACTTACCTACTTACCTACTTACCTACTTAACTACTTACCTACTTACCTACTTACCTACTTACCTACTTACCTACTTACCTACTTACCTACTTACCTACTTACCTACTTACCTACTTACCTACTTACCTACTTACCTACTTACCTACTTACCTACTTACCTACTTACCTACTTACCTACTTACCTACTTACCTACTTACCTACTTACCTACTTACCTACTTACTTACTTACCTAATTACTTACTTACCTATTTATCTACTTACCTAACTACCTACCTACCTCATAAATAAAAAAATATACTCTATATATACTCTATACTCTACTTTATAAATTCATATTCTTTTTTGAGAAATCGGAAATAGCGTAAACTACTACGTTTGGTAAACGGAAATTACTAAATTTTTGACAGAAGGCAGAGAATTAGATCTTTTACTTACATGTGAAATTGCATGTATCTATCTGAAATAGTACTCAAGTTATAGGCTTTTGAAAAATTCAAAGTAGAAAAAGTTCCACTTCCGGTTATCAGAAACCGTTCAAAATTGATACGGATCTACGATTTTGATAAAATACTTATACATGAAATTTCATTAAACCTAGCTTTAACGATACTGAAAGCTATCGTATTTAGTGACACACAAACACACACACGCACACATACACACACACATTCATACGGACAAAATTAGCTGTAAAACATCGAAATTTGCAAAAATCTCGATTTGTGTACGATTAAAAGGCTTTCTCTATACTTCGTATATACGAAGGAGTAAAAAGACAGGCACTTAAACTATGCAAAAAGCAATACATTTTAATACTGAAAATAAGACTAAATCAAATGTGAATTATATTTTTAGTCTACCTTTGTAAATGAATGTCAATGTAGAAGCTCTGCCATCGTATTTGTAAAGAATAAACGATCAAATTAAACAAACCTTCCTAAATGTTAATTACATGAAGTGGTTACATCCGTCCACATGGTAGACGTGAATGACTGGGTTTTTATTTCTATTTTTAAATACACTAACACCAGGATACAATGTAAATTAGTAGGCGTACACATGTAGACTTGTTAGGGTGGTGCTCTATGTGAGGAATTTTACGCTTGTCCCAAACCACAAGACGAGTGGCAGGAAACCTTAGTCTAGGGAATGCTAGGTCTTATAACTTGTGATGGGACAACTACAAAGAGCAAAGTTTTTGCCATGTATTCTTATTTAATAATTTTTAAAGCATAAATTAACAAAAACATTGTAAAGACATTTCAACACTTTGGAGACCGTAATAATTTGTGATGTTGATATTGTACATCTTAAACTGTCTACAACAAGATCTGTCCATACTAGCTGCAATAAAATTTGATTTTTTTTATTGCGGCGTAAGGTCTATAAATAGTTTCATTCGAAAAATAAACAAGAATTGTAATTGTGTTTTACAACATTACAATACATTCGGTAAATTAAAAAAATTAGTCATATTCAAACATCTATGCATGAAATTTGATAACCGACACTTTAAGAAATTAAATGACTAACAACAGAATAACTATAACACAAACCACATTGTAAGTCTTGTTTTCAGTAATTTATGTTTCCCATTATGATGTTTGTTGACATTCATATTTGCGTGTGAGTTTTTCAAGATTGTTTTTTTTTATACTTTAAAAAATAGCAGCAACGGATGTTTGTAAGGGTACACTGGACAAGTTAATATAGGACGAGGCTTCAAATAATACTTTGGTTAGATTACCTTGTTCTTAGTTTTAGTTATTATTACGTATAACATAACTTTAGATACCCTGTTAGGTTAAGTTTGCCTGTCGTCACTCCTGGGCCTGTCGTCACTCCTGGGACATAGGCCGCAAACAAGAGCTTTCCAGGCGTCTCTGTTCTGGGCTAGTCTCTCCAACTGTCCCCAGGTGTATCCAATCTTCTTGGTGTCTTCTTTCATGTCACGTCTCCAGGTCTTTTTTAATCTGCCTCTCCTCCTGCTGCCCTGTGGATTCCACTTGAGGGCCTGCCTTGTTATGCTGGATACAGGCTTCCTGAATGTGTAGCTAATCTATTTCCAAGATACCCCGTGGCGACCATATAAGTTTTAAATGCATCGTTTTCAAGATGAATTGTTAAACATTGTTAAAGCAAAAACCCTCTTAAACTTAAAAATAAAGTATTGTCTTTTCCTGTTGACAAGCGCTGTATGAGAACGTATCCTGTAGACACAGTTCAGTTTTCATTCTCTGTTTAGCCTGACTGTTCTAGTAAACGACTATTTTATCAAAGGTTTACAATGTATTAACCCAACAGAAAAGGTATAATCAGGTAACTAACTCAAATCTAATGAAATAATAGATACGAAATGATTGCTAATTTACATGAATCAATTAATGTACGTTTCGTTATCACGAAGAAAAATCGATGAAAACTATTGGTTCTTAACCTGGGTTATATCGAACTGAATATTTTTTGGTATGTTTCAAACGGATTAACGGCATTCAGGCAAGTGTCTTTCGGAAAAAGGTCCGGCTACCGTTTCAAGGGTTTAACGGAGGTCTAGACAACCATGCAAACACAAACTAAAACACTAACACACGCACACTCGAGTCATAATGTGTGATCGTGTTTTGTCAGCGTGGAAGATATTACTAGGTGTCTTTATTACAGTTCGAATACTACAGCGCGACATCACAACATTGTAATTAAGTGCACCGGATCGTCTAGGCTAAATGTCTGTGTAACCCACAGGTAATCCACTTGTGACTGCCCTGACGGTATGTCCTGTGATTTGTTACTTTATATTTTAACGAGTTACATTTCCGTGCTTCTCTACAATGTGTTGCAGCTTTGCAATGTACATTTTGCTGGATATAAAAGAATTTCACTAAACAAAAATAACATCATTTGAGAATGCTCGTGAAATAAAATATATAAATTTTTCGAAATTAAAATTTAAAATAATTAAGGGGATAATAGAAGAGGAAATTAAAAAAAAATACTACTCAACCTGCACGACGTCATGAACCTCAAACTAAACCAAACACCACCGTCTCACACCCCAGTTCTCCCCCTCCCTTAACCACCAAGACACCACATAGAATAATCCCAACCTGACCCCACTAACCTCGCAATATATACACAGTAACACATACACACGATTCACCATACACATACACAATACATACGTTTACAACACACACAATAGATCAATCCCTATACCTACTGGCCCCACACCTTAAACCACATCACCCAACTCAGCACGACACCATGAGCGACACCCCAAAATAAACCCCTCAATATACCGATCCACACCTCACCTTACGCTCCAAACGCCACCCAATAAACTGAACCACAACACCTCACAGCACACACCCAAAAATCACAACCTCCATGATACCCATAGTCCACGACCCACATTCCACAACCACACAAAGAACAACCAACACCTCACACCACTTAGCATATGACTACACCTAATCACTTATAGCGGTTTTCCCTCGTGAAAGGGTGTGGAGGTATTCGTCAGTCGTCGTGAATGTAGTCAAGTCTTCGTATACGTTGTGAAAGTCGTTGTCCATGTCTATCAAGTGGATGTTATGTGTAATAAATCTACGTTTTCATGTGTGGTCGACCCTGTACTCAACTAGATTCGCAACACATAGCCTTTTCCACTAAACGCATACACTTCATGTCATACAGGTTAAACCAAACCCAAAACTATTAGCCCCACTTTCTAAAACACACCACTCCACACCCAACCCTCACAATACATAAACAACACTCCGAATAAAACCGAAAACTACCACATACAACAACACTTAATTTTCGGAATACTGCAAATGCAAGCAACCTTACACCCACTTACCCACACACAATCATGTATCTTAAACCACACAGACCACTTTTTATTACCCAACCCATCACACACAAACTAGACCAGCCCCCACATCAACAAGATCCACACCGTGAAGTTTTCGCGAAAATTTATACGTGCATTTAACAGCGTTTTGCAAAACGTTAATCAACACTATATTATGATAGCAGAGTAATAATGTATACCGCGTTTAATGAATTAAGGTTTGCCTTAACCCATTAACAGACTTCCTGGTAAGCTTTCAGCTAAAAATAAATTTCGCGGCGCTTGGGAGAAAGGTGCGATTTGGCGATCTCATGAGTATCGGCGCCCGATTAACGACATTTTTCCCCTCCAGAAGGAGAAAACCAGTGACTCACCGACATAATTGTTACACATCAAAGGTAGAGCCCAAATGCATATACTAAAACATGAAGGGCGAATAACAGTTACATTTTACTCAACTATGTATTCGGAATTATCTGATTTATCTTTGTGTATGGGTAACTAATAATGACTGTCCGGTTCCCATTCTTTTTTCAATGTAGTGAGGTAAAGTTTATTTAGGCCTTAAAAACCGAAACCGAAAATACTTTTTACATACACCGTTCGACAATAAGTCAGGGGAAAAAAATAATGCTGGCATGTGTGCTTCAAATAGCATAATTTTGTTCGTATAACAGTCACAAATTATGCTTCTGTTACTGAAAATAGCAAACATTATTTAATATACATCAACCAAAGTTGTCAGATGCTGGTTAGATTTCGGTGCAGTAGCCAATTAGAAAAAGGGACCAAGTGCTATCTGCCATAATATCCACTACGAGACGGTCATATATGACCGCGACTGACGAGCGCATCCTATATGCTATATATAGAAAAAATTTCCAACGTTTAACTTCGTAGATCGCCCCACCCCACTCTCGATGGGTAGGATTATAAAAAAAAATGTTACTTTAGGAAAATCACGGATGGCCTTTAGCTGTGACCAGTCCATGTTCCTTATATAACCAATGTAGATTCTGTGAAAAACGATGCTTATTTTTAAAACAATTGCCGAATAACGACCACATATAACTACAAGACCAACATGCTTTTCGTAGCGTACTTGCAAAGATTACTTTTAGTTTTTCAAGGACACTATGATATTACAAATGACATTTACATTGTATGTCTATATCCTGGTCTTAATAATATAATTCAAACGTTTCTATGTACAAAAAAAAAACCACTTTAAAACTTTTTACTAACATCCTTCTTTACTAGGATACATACAACGCCAATACCAAACGAAAACAAAAAAGTCCTTAAGCGAAGAGGCTCTTGAGTTATCTTCCCTCACAACGCCTGTACGACAGAAAGTAACAATAGCTTAGTATTTTTAGCAGACATGTGGACTACACACGATTGTCCAGAACAAAATTCGTGAACAAACACTTATCTAAAGTGCTATTGCAAATGTTAAAATCTGAGCAGCTTTTAAGCAAAGCTTAATATGGACCTCTTGTACAAGGAGGGAGTGGCAAGTATAATTAACCGATACCAGTGGTGTAACAGATAATCTGCGGCTAAAAGCGGCTTGGGGGGGGGTGAGGGATGTTGACTTAGCCCGACTTGGTTACTTGAATGTAAACAATCTTCTTCAGGAGAAATAGACCATTTATTATACGCCACATATCATGTAGGATTGAATGATCAACAATTTATATTAACCTTATATTTCTACATTTGGAGGGAAATCAGCTTAAAATGGCATCCGGTTATGTCAGATTAGAAAATAAGACAAACGGAACGACAGACAGAGAAATGAAAATATTTACAAAAAAAGAAATCAATGATACATCATCAAAGACTATGTTTAAAAAGCAAATCAGAGAACAGAAGTACTACATATTTTAAAACAAACATTTTAGGCCTACACGTAAGGCAAGTTTATTATTCAAGTTAACACAAAACAAAAGTCAACAAGTATGACGCTCAATTTTACGAGAGAGTGTAAGAGCGTTTCAAGTGTATCAGGTTGATGATGGCGTGATAAATTCAGCCATCCTGACACCATTCTTTAATTGTCGTTACACATGTATGTGTAAAATACATTGAATATATGTACATGTATAACATAACGTAAAAAACAGATTATGGTATGGTAATGGTAATGGTAATGGTAATGGTAATGGTAATGGTTATGGTTATGGTTATGGTTATGGTTATGGTTATGGTTATGGTTATGGTTATGGTTATGGTTATGGTTATGGTTATGGTTATGGTTATGGTTATGGTTATGGTTATGGTTATGGTTATGGTTATGGTTATGGTTATGGTTATGGTTATGGTTATGGTTATGGTTATGGTTATGGTTATGGTTATGGTTATGGTTATGGTTATGGTTATGGTTATGGTTATGGTTATGGTTATGGTTATGGTTATGGTTATGGTTATGGTTATGGTTATGGTTATGGTTATGGTTATGGTTATGGTTATGGTTATGGTTATGGTTATGGTTATGGTTATGGTTATGGTTATGGTTATGGTTATGGTTATGGTTATGGTTATAAGTATGGTTATGGTTATGGCTGTGGCTGCGGTTGTGGTTGTGGTTGTGGTTGTGGTTATGGTTATGGTTATGGTTATGGTTATGGTTATGGTTATGGTTATGGTTATGGTTATGGTTATGGTTATGGTTATGGTTATGGTTATGGTTATGGTTATGGTTATGGTTATGGTTATAAGTATGGTTATGGTTATGGCTGTGGCTGCGGTTGTGGTTGTGGTTGTGGTTGTGGTTATGGTTATGGTTATGGTTATGGTTATGGTTATGGTTATGGTTATGGTTATGGTTATGGTTATGGTTATGGTTATGGTTATGGTTATGGTTATGGTTATGGTTATGGTTATGGTTATGGTTATGGTTATGGTTATGGTTATGGTTATGGTTATGGTTATGGTTATGGTTATGGTTATGGTTATGGTTATGGTTATGGTTATGGTTATGGTTATGGTTATGGTTATGGTTATGGTTATGGTTATGGTTATGGTTATGGTTATGGTTATGGTTATGGTTATGGTTATGGTTATGGTTATGGTTATGGTTATGGTTATGGTTAAGGTTATGGTTATGGTTATGGTTATGGTTATGGTTATGGTTATGGTTATGGTTATGGTTCTATTTTGAAGGTAATCATCATCATCTTTTTTACTTTTTATTTAATTAGTTTTTCTTTCGGAAACTGCTTATATTTCAAATGTTAATTCGACAATATATGTCCATATTAGCTGCAATAAAATGTTTTTTTTTTATTGCGGCGTAGGTTGTTGAATTAGTTTTATTCGAAAAAGTAAAAAAAAAAAATTGTACTTGTCTGATATAAAATCACAAATTATACGGTGATAAAGAAAAAAAAAGTGATATTCAAACTTCTAGGTACTTAATTTGATAAACGACACTTTGAGAAAACAAATGTTTTACATTAAGAGAAAGCAAATGATTTCAATCAGAATAACAATAACACATACCAGATTGTAAGTCTTGTTTTAAATAATTTATGTTACCCATTATGGTGTTTGTTGATGTCCGCATGTAAGTGTGAGTTTCTCATGCTTGTTATGTTTTGATAACTTAGAAAATAGCAGCAGCGGATGTATATAAGAGTACACCGAACACATTGATATGGGGCGAGGCCTCAAATAATAATTGGGTTACAGAAATTTTGTTTTAAGTTGTTATTGTTACGAAAGAAACCAAACGTTAGACAGTCTGGAGGACAAAAAGTGTTGTTTAAGAACCTCTGAGTAACACAACCTAGTATAAAATTAAATCCATCATTTTCGCGATGTAGGCCTACCGTTAAAAAAAACCTCTTAAAACAAAAAAATAAAGGATTGTCATTTCCTGTTGCCAAGCGCTGTATGAAAAGACAACTCGAGAGCGTATCCTTTAGATAAATTATAGTTTTCACTTCACTGTTTAGCCTGACTATTCTGGTAAACGACTATTTTACTAAAGGTTTACAATGTATAAACTCAATATAATAGATAACAATCTGGTAAATAGCTCAAACCTAATGACACAAAAGATACGAAACTGTCACTAATTTACACCAGTCGGGTAATGTATGTTTGGTTATAAGGGCCATAGATCTATGTAGACCAGTGGTTCTTAACCTGGGTTCGATCGAATCGAAGGGTTTTGGTGAGTAGGTTTCAAACAGGAAAACGACGTTTGAGAAAGTGTCTTTCGAGAAAACGACCGGCTCTCGTTTCAAAGGAGGTCAAGACACACAAACATACACACACGCACATCCACACACAAACATACAAGCACGCACACTCGAGTCATAATTTGTCATCGGGTTTCGTCATTGCGGACGATGTTACTAGGTGTCTTAGTCGATGACAGTATAAGAACTACAGCACGACATCACGACATCATAATAAACTGTGCCGGATCGTCTAGGCTAAATGGCTGTGTGACGAACGTACTTTATATTTCTATTTTGTGGACCAGTAATCGAGCATTCACTTGCTTCTTCACAATTTGTAGCTTTGCAATGTCCTTTAGGAGGATAAGATTCAGAAGAGCCTGGTACGTCGGACTCCCAAGTCCCCTACATAATAGCGTGGGGGAGGAGAGGTGCAAGACTGCCGGGAACCAAAAAGGGTTTGCTCTCGACCCTAACCAGATATTTTGTCTTTAAGCTGCGGCCTTCACGTGGCTTCGGAAGAGTGCCACTAATCGGACCAAGCTCATGACCCCCCTAATGGGTGCGGAATTGTAGCCAACAGCAGCTAGAGGTTTTTGATCTGGCCGAACGCCTCCCCCCCCCCCCCCAAGATCAAGCTGGGTACGAGGCGGGAGGACGACGTCGGCATCTGGTGGGTGGGGAAGGAAAGCCCGGTGAGAGCCGACTGAAGTAGCGACCGATGTGTAGGAAACTCTGTCGGGGTTTGCTACACTGAGGCCCGCCTGGCTAATGGGAGCCCAACTCCTGAGCCGGTTTCCGTATAAGGAAGGAAGGAAGGAGGATAAGAATAATGGTATAAAACAAATAAATCAGCGAGGGTTATGTGGAATTTCTCGTGAGATAAAATATATACATTTTACTAAATTCAACATTAAAAATAATTAAGGGGAAAATACAAGAGGAAATAAAACACCGTACCCAACCCGTTACAGCGTCATAAACCTCACACTAAACTAAGGGACGGAGTGGTCTAGAGGTTGAGAGCTGGACTGCTAACCCGTAAGTCTCCAGTTCGAATCCGGGTTCAAGTCAGTAGACCGTCCCTGAGTCCACCCAACTCTGGTGGGTACCTAACTCACGTTAGGGAAAGTAAAGGCGGCCGGGCACAGTGCTGACCACACTATCTCTTCAATTGCCGAGGTCACAGAAACAAGTAAACTCTACTTCACTTGCCCCATAGTCCGTAAGGTTTTAAAGGGAAACTTTACTTTGTAGGTTTTCAGCGTCAGAAACCTCACACTAAACCAAACACTACCGTCTCACACCACAGCTCTCTTCCATTAACATTACATGACATCGCATTGAATAACCCAAAACCTCAACACACCAACCCCGCGATATACACACAGTGACATTTACACACGATTCACCACACACATTCATAAGACAACACACGGAATAGATCAATTCCCATACCAACTGACACCACATCTTAAACCACACCACCTCAATCAGCAGGACACAATGAACGACAATCCGAAATAAACCCCTCACAACACCGATCCACTCGTCACTTTACGCACCCAACATCCTGAACCACAACATCTTACACACCACGCCACCCAACATCCTGAACCACAACATCTTACACACCACGCCACCCAACATCCTGAACCACAACATCTTACACACCACGGCGCAAACATCACAACATCCTACATTAAAACACACAGTCCACGCCCCACATAGCACAAACCCACACCTCACACAATTTAGCATATGACTTCACCTAATTAATTATCACACACCATTCCCAAGATACGAAACAGTTCTGAATAGTATATCAGTGTCTTGCAGAGGTTTATAGTATGTGTGTTGTAGAATGAATTTTATTAATACAAAATTGTCACTGTGTGAAGAGATACCATAAAGATGTGACGTTTGGGAGTAGTATTGTAATGAAAATTTGTGTAAGTATTCCTATGTCGTCGTGAATGTAGTCAAGCTTTCGTATACGTTGTGAAAATTTTCGTCTGTGTCTATCAAGTGGATGTCATGTGTAATGAAGATTTAAATGAACATTGCGATCCTATCCTAAGTCATTTGACTCTGGTCGTTGGTGTTGATGAATCAACGTTATAATGTGCGGTCGATTCTGTACTCAACTTGATTACCAACACACAGCCTATTCAACTGTGTCATGTTAAACCACTTGACAACTTTTTTACGAACATCCTTCTTTACTAGGATTCATACAACGCCAATCTCAAACGAAAACAAAAAAAGTCCTTAAGTGAAGAGGCTCTCGAGTTATCTTTCCACAAGACGCCTGTACGACAGAAAGTAACAATACCTTAAGTCAGGGGTCTCCAAACTTTTTAGCCCGAGGACCGCATTAACTATCAAATATCAGTTCGGGGGCCAGAGTTTCTTCCATGCATCTCTTTGGGGTGGCGGAGTCCCCCGCACCCCCCTACCCAACGAAATATATTTTATATAAAAATATATACATATTTAAAATGCCCTCCTCCCCCGGGAGAAAAAAGTCTGAAAGAAACACTGTCGGGGGCCGACAACACACTCGATGTCCAAGTTTGATTTCCTTGGGCAAACGCTAAAACCCACATGCCATTTTTTTAACTTGTCTCTAAGGTCATTTGCTTTCAATTCAATGATCTCCATCTGCAGTTCATCTGGGCAACTGGTTACATTAGCTTCGTTGGGGTTTGAAACAGTCTTATTTCTTCTGCCTTTGAATCCTAGTCAGAAAACTGCTACTGAAAGTGCATCTGGAGGTCTTTGATAATCTCGCATGCAAATGATGTGGGGAACAGAGCTGTTGGTTCAGCCATGAAGATCTTGCACTGCTGAAAGTGCGTCAAGTTGTTGCCCTGTACTTGTTCCAAAAACATGGATCAACTGTCCAGCGACTCATCCATTGCAATTGAAAAATTGCGAAACTTGTAGGCAGTTTTTACTATTTGAGTTACAATGTTTTCATCAATGTCTGCAACACGGAGGGCAATGGTATTTGCACCCAAAGCTGCATATTTCAATTGTTTTAAATTTTCTGGGCAAAGTTCCTTAGCCACCTCTAACAAACATTTGTTTTTCGGTGAGCAAAATGATCTCTGCGGTACGGATGAGAGGGACTCGCGGGCCGCATCCGGCCCGTGGGCCGTAGTTTGGAGACCCCTGCCTTAAGTATTTAGCCGACTTGTAGACTACACACGATTGTCCAGAAAACAAAATACGTGGACAAACACTCAACTGAAGTGCCAATGTAAATGTTAAAATCTGAACCGCTTAAACTAAACATAATATGTAGCTCTCGTACAATCAGGAAGTGGCAAATATAATTAACTGATATAAGCGGTGTAATAGGTAAGCAGGGGGTGGGGGTGGGCTTGCGCAACTTGTTTACATGGCTGTAAGCAATCTTCTACAGGAAATAGACCAATTATTATACTACTCGTATCCTGCAGTGTTAAATCATCAACAATTTGTATCAGCTTTTCTACATTAAAATGTTGTAAGATGATCATGTTAGTTCAAGTAACACAAGATTAACGAACATGTGTTGAATTTTATTCACAGTTGGGTTTTTATCCAGAATTGTTTGATTACATAGTGCAGATGTAAGCATATCGCTGAGTGAGACAATATACCATGAGTGGCCGCTCCCCCTGCTCACCCCCACACAAACGATACTGGGAGGTGTATGCACTATTTGTATGTATTTTAGAGGATCGACTTCCTTCACTAAAAAACTGGTAAATTTCCTCCAGGTCAAAACACAAAGCCTGATACAGTCAAATCAATATTAAAGTTTATTTACTATATCAATTTTGAGTGAAATTATTTTCTTTTGCTGATAAAATGTGCGCTATGTTCATAAATTAATTCCTAACTAAAATGTAAAGCAGAGGCATAGACTGTACGCCACATATTCAAGAACATCCAGGAAGGGTGGAGTGACAATAGACAACTTGTCTAACACCTGTTATTGACCTGGAACTATTTGACAGGTTAACTTAGCATGAGAAAAACATTAAATAGTTGCTGAATCATTTGCTGAGCAGGTCTGTGTGCGTATGAGCCAGGTTAAACGTTGTGTCCTGGTTCTCCAGGTCGATTGGTGTGCGAGTAGCTAACTATTCTTTAACATAAAACAAAGTAGGCCTACAGTTAACGAAACCAACGGATCTTGTTAGATAAAGTTTTACTTTAGAACCTTGGTGTTCATTGAGCATATAATAAATAGTTTATTTTAACTTGGCACAAAAAGTGATAGTGTGGCTTGTATTAAACTTAAATGCCTTAGTTTCCCTAACGTCAGTAAGGTAGGCTACCCATCGTCGCTGTAAGATCTAATAGACTTCGTACTGACTTGAGCCAGGAACCAAACTCGAGACATTTGTGTTAGCAGCCGTGCGCTCTAACATACGACCACAACATTCCTTGTTAAACCTAGTATCATAAATACATGCACATTAAGTAGCTGTGAAATGGGTAGCTATGCAGGCTACGTAATGACTAATTATTATATTTAGTATTCTATTTTCTGTGACGAATATGTTTAAACTTCATAACTCTTTTAAAAAGGATATCAACCATGAACTATATTATCCACGAGATGAAATATATTTTCATGATACATTCGTTTGTTAAGTGATATGAAAACAACATATTAAAACTTATTTTAAAATAATTTTAGCTGATTTGAAATCGTACACGTCAATGAGTCGTTATTCGAACCTGGATAAAAATCTTAAGGCTAATGTTATCAAGATTACATATAAGCTATTTCCCTAATCTAGTTTGTTTCAAATAACAAATTTTGATAAGCTTTAGGCAGTTTATGTTGATATTTTAAAGAATTAGAAACTAAGACCGTTGTTAAGAAATGTATTAATTCCCGTGGTACGATTACCTACACACCTAAACGAATTCAAATCCCAGATAGTATACTGTATACATTTTAAATCCTTAAACATTAAACACGTACGCTTTGATCCCAAGACGCTGCATACCTAGTTATCCCTTAGCAAATCTAGTAGATATTCATTTAATTATTAGGAACATGTTTAATTATAATTTATATTTTGTTTAAACGAATACGGCAATTATACGAAACCCAATTAATCACACAGTAATATTTGTTTTTATGTTAAAAATCTGTCATTGCTTTGGTCTTCATTTATACATCAGCAACGATATATAGGAATAAGTAACAAATAATGTTGATAAATGAATAAAACATAAACAACACTTGTATCTAAAATACTTTAGATTCGCACCTCCGTCAGACGCGACCGAATGTTTTAAAATCTCCCCTTACAGTCAATAAAGTATTGTAGAACCTGTTATATGTTGTGTTGCTTTCACGTTACGTGAGGGCTATAATTTGAGGTTTCAAAAGTGTTATACGTCAAAAGTTGCTAGACGTCAACTATATTAGCTTCATTCTCTAAATGTTTAAGGATAGCGAATTTATTTTACCTCATATTTTTATTGAATTACAGTTCGATCAATGTACAATATTACAAATATAAAACACAATATTTCTAAACCAGACTAACAGGCCATTCTATAATACTTGCAAGAAAAAGTCAAACCACATTAATTTAAAAACAAAGATTGTCGATTAAAGATTTTTCTTTAATTGATGAAGTTTGTGGAATAACTTTAAAAATGAAAAACAGGTTGCGGACGGTATAAACATGCCAAATCTTGACAGGTAACTATGTTGCGGGAAATCCCTAACAAATGTACAATGAAGAACAAAGAAAACATTTCTATATTTCTTTAAGGCGAGCATGGATTATGATAAACTCACTTAAAAAAGATACCGATATTAAATTTTGACACTGCAACCAGAAGCTACAAACAGCTGCAGCTGTTGTCGAGCAGTTATCTGATTGTATATATTCCCTCTCATGCCTCAGTCTGTTTAACGACAATAGCAAGTAGTTGTTTCTTTATTGTAAGATAGCATATTAAGCTTTACGGAGGTAAGGAGTAAAATTAATATTTTTCATACTTGTTGCTGAATTCATTTTATAAAAATAATTACGTAAGTTATTTTTTGCCAAAGACTAAAACTCGAAATATTTAAAATATGGTGACAGTTTAGTAAGGATACATAGGCTACATATATGTATAAAAGTATAAACATTTTTTTTCAGATCAACATGAAGTTATTGATGATGTTAACTTTCTGCTTCATATTTATAGCAGGTAGCATAAGTTGACTTTAAAGTTTTTTTATATGTGTTCATCCTATGAGCTATAGAACTATAATTTGAACTCTAGGTCTGTTAAAGTTCAACTCCCGGTTAACCTAATAGTGTAGAAGTTCATAAAATAGCATTTTGTCTTATTTGTTGTAACTTTTTCATAAAATACAGTTTATATACTTTTAGAAAAAATACGTTACATACTAAAAACTCATATAGAATGAAATAAATAACAGTTTCGTCAACAAAGTGACTTCACCCGTTTCACATAAACTAGACTTTTTTCAAACTTTTTAGCAGTAGCCCAACAGTATGACGACGGTGGTGAAGAAACTCTCTTGAAACGTCTTTTCATTAAGAGGTTTGTGTCTGTGTGCCTTGTTTCGTCACTAACACATTTAAATAAAAATAAAAAATGTACATATTACAAAAGTACAACCATAAACATTATTCAATTTTTTGTGACAATAATTATTTGTGTTTTCATAAATCTATACATTTTATAAAGATATTAAATGTGCCAGTTATGTTTACTATACTTGTTGCGTTTAGATTTGATTTTTTAAAATTTGCAAGTCTATAACTTATTATTTCTGACAATTTAAAAGATAATTAAGAATTGCCAGTTGTTTTGCTATATTTTTTTTAATCTGCTGCGATTAGATTTAAATTAAAAACGAATTAAAAATTGCATTTCGTTTCTAGAAATTGGTGGATAATTAATTAATTTAGGTAATTAATAAAAAGCATCATTAATAATTGTGTGATAATTGTTGTTGCCCGTTGCTATTTGAAATAAAACAATGAAAACATTCGCTCAGCACGAAATCTTCATACTTCCTGGTTCATATAATTTTTAATGAATATTTCAGAGCCACAGTTGCGTGTGTTGGTCGATATGGATATTGCAAGTATAAAAATAACATGTCGAACTGTTGCAAAAATTCTTACTGTAGGTAAGTTTTAATTTAGAAGTTTTGATGCGATTGATCTCTGTAGCGTACTGTCTGTGTTTAGGCATTACTAATATATTTCTTGTTAGGAGGTAGACTCCAGTAAAAAAAATAATACTAGAGAGTAAAATCTTTTTCTACAGCTTTTAAAGCTACACGTGTTTCCATTTTTTTTTTAAAAATTTGAAATTTGGGTCCGTTAAAAACACACATTTTTTGGGTATTAAAACGAGTGTTTTTAACTGACCACACAATTTGAAAATTCATAATAAATTAGTTTGAAGATATGCACTTCAAACTTTTAGCTTCTAAATATATTAGAAGATTATGAATTCATTATTTTTTTAGCTTTAAATATACTATTTTACGAATGATGGAAATCCTACGAAGCGGTGAGTTTTTCAAGGTAGCCGTCGTTGTCATAGTCGCCAAGATTTTCCACCCAAATTTTTTTATGGAAAAACGTATGCAGATGTTCCTTAAATCAGATTTAGATAAATAATTGTTTACTAACGATCATTAAAAAAGTTTTTTTTAACCGGATACTACCTCTTTAATAATTCTTTTTAATTATTAAAAATTAGGAGCAACACTTACGGCCCAAGCCCAACTGGCTACTGCGAAAAATTACCTTGGTAAAGACAAGATATTATCTGGAAAGGCTTCGAATGAACCTTTATGTTTAACAGCATAGCAACGTAAATAAAAAACACAATGAAAAAAAGATATTGTTTACATTTTATTGACGAAGCTGTAAATGTCAATGAATGTCACACAATTTGTTTTTGATAAAATATGATTTCACAGCTGGTTCAATTTTACTTACGTTATACTAGTGTACTAAACTTTTATATTAGTTCGATACAATAGAATTATCTAGGAAAACTCCAAAACTAATGACGGTGTAAAAAAAGGAGAATCATTTTAAAAAACAGTGACAACCATACGAAGTGATAACTCCTGGACAACTCAACGAATTGTTTGACTTAGAGAAGCCACTAAGTAAACAAATGTTTCCTGCATAGGAAAAACTTGTAAGCGAAGTCAGATGTTTAGGAAAGTGGAGAGGATGGGCGTTAATAGGAAAATTGGTGTGTGGTTAAAAGATTGTTGGAATAATAGTATTGGGGAATTACGATGCTGTGGCTGTAGTCTGTAAGGCTTTGTAATGAAGGTGATATATACTGACATGTTGTTAGCTCTAATCTTTTGTAGTATATATAGTTAACAATAGAAATAAAATGATCTTCGGTAGGGCATGGAGTTTATAATAGACATTTAGAATGGGAGCCGTACGTTTCCCATTATGGACACTTGCCTTAATGCTACAAACGCTCAATGAACTTCTACCAGTATGCAAGAAATGCCCAACTTGACGCTTGCACCCCCCCCCCCCCCCGAAAATTTCAAGTGCCCCCCGGAGAAAAAAGTCTGGAAGAAACACTGATCTGAACTTGGCGGGATACAGGGCAGATGAAGTAGAGTTCATCTGTTTCTTTGTCCTAAGCATATGAAGGGATAGTGTGGTCAGAGACATGCTCGGTCGGAATCGTTTTTTTAACGATAAAAACATGTTGTCTGAGACTTGGCGGGACACTGGGCAGGTGAAGTAGAGTTGAGTAGGTTACCTGTGACGTCATATATGAATGGATAGTGTGGTCAGACCTAAGCTCAGCCGAAATCGGTGTTTTTAAAAGATAAAAAACGTCTTTTTTGAATGTGGGGTCTGGTTATTTTGTGATGATAAGTGACAGACGTGATGTCATTTATGGATGACCCCCGAAACCCACAGTTATCCAAGGGATGACCGGGTAAGTCTAGTACTTATATAAAACAAAGTGGTGGTTGTTTTACTCACACTTGAGTTAAATCGGGTATTTGCAGGCAATTATCAAATAAATTGTTCTTGACAAAGTCGGCTATTAGAGCCATCTCAATAATCGAGTTTAAATTGACCGAAAAGTGACCTAGAGTGACCGCTGCCTTATATAAATTTACATTCTTAAAAAGTGCTTGAATTAGATCGACCTTTTGCAGATGCGACAAAACAATGATATTTGGTAAGGAGATGTCATATTAAGGGCTTAATAATTGAACGCCTTTACACCTCTATTTTAAATAACAAACAGCAAAAACCTGGACAGACGATTCTATTGTTGACAGATGTGTTCTCACCCCCATACCACCCCAACACCTGGAGAGCATATGATGTTGTAGTGGTGGTGAGACATGATGTTGTAGTGGTGATGAGACAAGATGTTGTAGTGGTGGTGAGACAAGATGTTGTAGTGGTGATGAGACATGATGTTGTAGTGGTGGTGAGACATGATGTTGTAGTGGTGATGAGACATGCTGTTGTAGTGGTGATGAGACATGATGTTGTAGTGGTGATGAGACATGCTGTTGTAGTGGTGGTGAGACATGCTGTTGTAGTGGTGGTGAGACATGATGTTGTAGTGGTGGTGAGACATGCTGTTGTAGTGGTGATGAGACATGCTGTTGTAGTGGTGATGAGACATGATGTTGTAGTGGTGGTGAGACATGATGTTGTAGTGGTGATGAGACATGCTGTTGTAGTGGTGATGAGACATGATGTTGTAGTGGTGGTGAGACATGATGTTGTAGTGGTGATGAGACATGATGTTGTAGTGGTGGTGAGACATGATGTTGTAGTGGTGATGAGACATGATGTTGTAGTGGTGGTGAGACATGCTGTTGTAGTGGTGGTGAGACATGCTGTTGTAGTGGTGGTGAGACATGCTGTTGTAGTGGTAAGTCGTGGACTGGTGGTGAGACATGATGTGTCTAGTGGTGAGACATGTTGTGTCTAGTGGTGAGACATGCTGTTTCTAGTGGTGAGACATGTGGTTTAGTGGTGAGACATGTGGTCTAGTGGTGAGACATGTTGTGTCTAGTGGTGAGACATGCTGTGTCTAGTGGTGAGACATGCTGTGTCTAGTGGTGAGACATGCTGTTTCTAGTGGTGAGACATGCTGTTTCTAGTGGTGAGACATGTGGTTTAGTGGTGAGACATGTGGTCTAGTGGTGAGACATGCTGTGTCTAGTGGTGAGACATGCTGTGTCTAGTGGTGAGACATGCTGTGTCTAGTGGTGAGACATGCTGTTTCTAGTGGTGAGACATGTGGTTTAGTGGTGAGACATGTGTTATACAAAAGTCATTGTGTAATGTCATCCATCCAAATGTCATTGTGCGATGTCATACATCCTAATGTCATTCTGTTATGTCATCCATCTATTACGACACATACGTCACTACAGCAACCAACAAGACCATCCAGTGTTTCAACTGTCGAGGTGGCCGTCTGTGTACCACGTGATTCATTAAGTGTTTAATCTTCCAGGACTTTAATTACGAGCTTAATTGTCCCGGATGGTCACGCGATAACGGCAGAAAAAAAAGGCGAACTGTGGATTCACCTACATAGTTAGGTTTATAAAATATATCAGTGTAAACCTGATTAGTTAGGTTTATAAAATATATCATTGTAAACCTGGTTAGTTAGGTTTATAAAATATATCAGTGTAAACCTGATTAGTTAGGTTAATAAAATATATCAGTGTAAACCTGGTTAATTAGGTTTATAAAATGTATCACTGTAAACCTGGTTAGTTAGGTTTATAAAATATGTCATTGTAAACCTGGTTAGTTAGGTTTATAAAATATATCACTGTAAACCTGGTTAGTTAGGTTTATAAAATATATCATTGTAAACCTGGTTAGTTAGGTTTATAAAATATATCACTGTAAACCTGGTTAGTTAGGTTTATAGAATATATCAGTGTAAACCTGGTTAGATAGGTTTATAAAATGTATCACTGTAAACCTGGTTAGTTAGGTTAATAAAATTTATCAGTGTAAAACTGGTTAGTTAGGTTTATAAAATATATCAGTGTAAACCTGGTTAGTAAGGTTTATAAAATATATCATTGTAAACCTGGTTAGTTAGATTAATAAAATATATCAGTGTAAACCTGGTTAGTTAGGTTTATAAAATGTATCACTGTAAACCTGGTTAGTTAGGTTTATAAAATATGTCATTGTAAACCTGGTTAGTTAGGTTAATAAAATATATCAGTGTAAACCTGGTTAGTTAGGTTTATAAAATATATCACTGTAAACCTGGTTAGTTAGGTTAATAAAATATATCACTGTAAACCTGGTTAGTTAGGTTAATAAAATATATCAGTGTAAAACTGGTTAGTTAGGTTTCTAAAATATATCACTGTAAACCTGGTTAGTTAGGTTAATAAAATATATCAGTGTAAACCTGGTTAGTTAGGTTTATAAAATAGGCCTATATCATTGTAAACCTGGTTAGTTAGGTTAATAAAATATATCAGTGTAAACCTGGTTAGTTATGTTTATAAAATAGGCCTATATCATTGTAAACCTGGTTAGTTAGGTTAATAAAATATATCAGTGTAAACCTGGTTAGTTAGGTTTATAAAATATATCCGTGTAAACCTGGTTAGATAGGTTTATAAAATATATCACTGTAAACCTGGTTAGTAAGGTTTATAAAATATATCAGTGTAAACCTGGTTAGTTAGGTTTATAAAATATATCAATGTAAACCTGGTTAGTTAGGTTTATATCTAGGTCAACCTGACTATTTAGATTATGACTAATCCGGCTCGGTTACTTTCACTTCACACCCTTAAACCAAAATAAACTGGAATGAACATGGAGTAATAAGTTTCAAATAAAGCAATCAAAGGACAGGCTAGGGATTGACCATCAGGTGGAGGTAACTCTTCCCAACATTCAGACCTGCCAGGCTAGGACCAGTTCCCTCCCCTGCCTATCCCAGCATCCCGTGTGGTAGAGGTCACGTGAGGTCCTGCAGCCAATGGACATAGCTGGAACAAACGTTCGGTTAATTGAGTAATTAATTAACCTCAGGATCGGGTGTCGTTCTTTGATGTGGATCCAACTCTGGCGGCAACACTTCTGATAAAACCCAGTAGCTAGGCAACACATTAGCCTTCAGTAGCTAGGCAACACATTAGCCATCAGTAGCTAGGCAACACATTAGCCATCAGTAGCTAGGCAACACATTAGCCATCAGTATTTAGGCAACACATTAGCCATCAGTATTTAGGCAACACATCAGCCATCAGTATTTAGGCAACACATTAGCCATCAGTATTTAGGCAACACATCAGCTATCAGTATTTAGGCAACACATTAGCCATCAGTATTTAGGCAACACATTAGCCATCAGTATTTAGGCAACACATCAGCCATCAGTATTTAGGCAACACATTAGCCATCAGTAGCTAGGCAACACATTAGCCATCAGTATTTAGGCAACACATTAGCCATCAGTATTTAGGCAACACATTAGCCATCAGTATTTAGGCAACACATTAGCCATCAGTATTTAGGCAACACATCAGCCATCAGTATTTAGGCAACACATCAGCCATCAGTATTTAGGCAACACATTAGCCATCAGTATTTAGGCAACACATCAGCCATCAGTATTTAGGCAACACATTAGCCATCAGTATTTAGGCAACACATTAGCCATCAGTATTTAGGCAACACATTAGCCATCAGTATTTAGGCAACACATTAGCCATCAGTATTTAGGCAACACATTAGCCATCAGTATTTAGGCAACACATTAGCCATCAGTATTTAGGCAACACATTAGCCATCAGTATTTAGGCAACACATCAGCTATCAGTATTTAGGCAACACATTAGCCATCAGTATTTAGGCAACACATTAGCCATCAGTATTTAGGCAACACATCAGCCATCAGTATTTAGGCAACACATTAGCCATCAGTAGCTAGGCAACACATTAGCCATCAGTATTTAGGCAACACATTAGCCATCAGTATTTAGGCAACACATTAGCCATCAGTATTTAGGCAACACATTAGCCATCAGTATTTAGGCAACACATTAGCCATCAGTATTTAGGCCACATTAGCCATCAGTAGCTAGGCAACACATTAGCCATCAGTATTTAGGCAACACATTAGCCATCAGTATTTAGGCCACATTAGCCATCAGTAGCTAGGCAACACATTAGCCATCAGTATTTAGGCAACACATTAGCCATCAGTAGCTAAACATAGAATAGTCTATTTGGGAACCCACCCACACATGATAGGCTGTGTGGGGGAGAGGTGGGATCAAAAGTTTCAGGATCTAGAAATCGGGATAAACAAATCATGGGAAACGAATCCGGAAAATTTAATCAAACCTTTTTCTCTATCATTACACATACACTCATAGTTTAAACAAAGTCATTTGTAGAGGCAACAATGAATACTTGTCGAGCCGGAAAACCGGTTGAGTACTCGTGTATCCGGTCCTGGTTGAGTACTCGTGTATCCGGTCCTGGTTGAGTACTCGTGTATCCGGCCCTGGTTGAGTACTCGTGTATCCGGTCCTGGTTGAGTACTCGTGTATCCGGTCCTGGTTGAGTACTCGTGTATCCGGCCCTGGTTGAGTACTCGTGTATCCGGTCCTGGTTGAGTACTCGTGTATCCGGTCCTGGTTGAGTACTCGTGTATCCGGTCCTGGTTGAAGCACTCAACACAACTTGACACCAGCATGCTCACTTCCTCCTAGTGATACAATGTAAACACAAGGGAGGCAACCAAGAAATATATTCATAATTTAAGACGCCTAGGAGTTGTCCCGCTGAAAATTCTGTGAGTTTGGATTTATGTGTGCATTTTATGAACTTTTTATTTAATGGTCCAACCCGTCTGTACCCATGGGACTTATGGTCCAACCCGCCGATACCCATGGATCTTATGGTCCAACCCGCCTGTACCCCTGGGACTTATGGTCCAACCCGCCGATACCCATGGATCTTATGGTCCAACCCGCCTGTACCCCTGGGACTTATGGTCCAACCCGCCGATACCCATGGATCTTATGGTCCAACCCGCCTGTACCCCTGGGACTTATGGTCCAACCCGCCTGTACCCATGGATCTTATGGTCCAACCCGCCTGTACCCCTGGGACTTATGGTCCAACCCGCCGATACCCATGGATCTTATGGTCCATTCCACCTGTACCCCTGGGACTTATGGTTCAACCCGTCGGTACCCATGGGACTTATGGTCCAACCCGCCTGTACCCCTGGGACTTATGGTCCAAACCGCCGATACTCATGGGGCTTATGGTCCAACCCGCCTGTACCCCTGGGACTTATGGTCCAACCCGCCGATACCCATGGGACTTATGGTCCAACCCGCCTCCTGTACCCATGGGACTTATGGTCCAACCCACCTGTACCCCTGGGACTTATGGTTCAACCCGTCGGTACCCATGGGACTTATGGTCCAACCCACCTGTACCCCTGAGACTTATGGTCCAACCCGCCGATACCCATGGGACTTATGGTCCAACCCGCCTGTACCCCTGGGACTTATGATCCAACCCGCCGGTACCCATGGAACATGTGGTCCAACCCGCCGCCTGAACCCCTAGGACTTATGGTCCAACCCTTCGGTACCCATGGGACTTATGGTCCAACCCGCCGCCTGTACCCCTGGGACTTATGGTCCAACCCGTCGGTACCCATGGGACTTATGGTCCAACCCACCTCTACCCATGGGACTTATGGTCCAACCCGCCGGTACCCATGGGACTTCAACCCGCCTGTACCCCTGGGACTTATGGTCCAACCCGTCGGTACCCATGGGACTTATGGTCCAACCCACCTGTACCCATGGGACTTATGGTCCAACCCACCTGTACCCATGGGACTTATGGTCCAACCCACCTGTACCTATGGGACTTATGGTCCAACCCGCCGCCTGTACCCATGGGACTTATGGTCCAACCCGCCGGTACCCATGGGACTGCAACCCACCTCTACCCCTGGGATTTATGGTCCAACCCGCCGATACCCATGGGACTTATGGTCCAACCCGCCGCCTGTACCCATGGGACTTATGGTCCAACCCGCCGGTACCCATGGGACTTATGGTCCAACCCGCCGGTACCCCTGGGACTTATGGTCCAACCCGCCGATACCCATGGATCTTATGGTCCAACCCGCCGCCTGTACCCATGGGACTTATGGTCCAACCCGCCGGTACCCATGGGACTTATGGTCCAACCCGCCGCCTGTACCCCTGGGACTTATGGTCCAACACGTCGGTACCTATGGGACTTATGGTCCAACCCGCCGCCTGTACCCCTGGGACTTATGGTCCAACCCGTCGGTACCCATGGGACTTATGGTCCAACCCACCTGTACCCATGGGACTTATGGTCCAACCCGCCGGTACCCATGGGACTTCAACCCACCTCTACCCCTGGGATTTATGGTCCAACCCGCCGGTACCCATGGGACTTATGGTCCAACCCGCCTGTACCCATGGGACTTATGGTCCAACCCGTCGGTACCTATGGGACTTATGGTCCAAACTGCCGGTACCCATGGGACTTATGGTCCAACCCGCCTGTACCCATGGGACTTATGGACCAACCCACCTGTACCAATGGGACTTATGGACCAACCAACGTACCCACGGGACGTGGTCAAAAAAAAAGTTGACCAAACCAAAGGTCGACAACCAAATTAGAAGGCTTTAATTACAAGGCACCTCAACATAGTATTATATAACACATAGATAACACAATCATTAAAATAAAGCCATAATTGATTAATCACAGTTCAGTTATTGTAGGCGACAGCTGACAATGTCTGTCTAATAGTAATAAAAAAAAAAGTGTGTCGACATTTTTAAAGGAATTGACACCGAAAAATTGGCCGATCTTATCATGCGGCCAACAAGCTCAATAGGCTGCAGGCTCTGTCGTTGATCGATTGATTGATTTTATCCAATAGAGCACATCAAAGGAATCTGCATCACCACTACACCACGTCTAAATGTCGTGGTGACGTAGTCGTACGAGATTCACGATCCTGAAGCAGCTAAGTGCTGCGAATTTTTAGCAGGGGAAACAACCGTCGCTTATCTTCACAAAGTTATTTTAATTTTATCACTTGGCCCATCTTGAGTTTTGCCTGCAAAAAGAACCAAAAAAACAACAACATTTAACAAAGAATTTTTTACGCCACATCATTAAGGGGTTTTCTATTAATTTAAAAAATTTATTCAGATAATCTAATCCAATACAATTTTATAAAGAGGAAAGATGAGACAAGGCGGGAGCACTTATTAATTGTAGTTTGTTTATTTTTTTTAACTAAACTTAAGCAGTTTTTTTAACTTTAAAAACATTTTGGAATTTATTATACAAAATTAATTTATTATGACAAATGGATGCGAAAATTTATATAATTTATATAGAAAATATATACTTTTAACAGTGTCCCCCCCCCCCCCCGAAGAAAGTCTATCCCCCCCCCGAAAATTTCAAGTGCCCCCCCCCCCCCCCGGAAAAAAAAGTCTGGAAGAAACACTGCACCAAATAAACACGGGATGCCCTAATAACAATATATTACAGGATTAATCCACAAATGAACTGACGTAATAACTGCTTACATTCTTCTATCGAGACATATATGTTAACCACCACTTTATATTACTTGTTCTCTCCCAACGTAAGTGAGCGATATCAACCAAAAGCATGAAATATCATGATTAATCTCTTACACAATCCTATTCATATTATTTTCAGTATTACGGTACAATTATTCTTTTTACAGTTGACAATGAGATCTTACAGTGTTCATCATATAACAAACACAAACATGTTATATTAAAGTAGCTCTTTGTAATATTGAATAAATTTAACAGCTGCTAAAGTGGTATTACTGCAGAGGCGCTGTCCATTGTGAGTGTAATCTACATACAACCACGTGTTTCCGACTTAATAAATGTTCAAATAATGATCAGTTTCTTCCAGGCATTTCTTCGGGGGATGGGGGGGGGGGGGGGGCGGGCGACAGGGAGGTCGGGGGGGGGGGGTATAGGGGGGACGGGTGGGGAGGGACAGGGGGGACGGGGGGGACGTCTATGATCACCCCCCCTAGTGGCGTAGAGAGGTCGGGTGTCACCCGGTGCGGCACTTAATGGTGTCACACCCCCCCCCCCCCAGAGCCCAGAGGCGTAGCGACCTTTTCCGGGGACAAATTTTCGATTAGCACCCCCCCCCCCCACCCTCAAACTTTCGATTTGCCCCCCGTCCTCAAGTTTTTCTCTACATATTTTGCTATTTTTTGCATTGGTGTCACCCCCCTATATGGTGTCACCCGGTGCGATCCGCACCCCCCCCCCGCCCACCCCCTCGCTACGCCACTGCCCACCCCGCTTCCCTCAAAAGATCGTATTGGAATTTATATAGAAAATATACTTTTACCCTTGTTCCCCCCGTCGGAAATTTTAGTCCGCCCCCACCCTGCTTAACGAAAAGTATCAAATCCATTCTCCTCCACCCCCCCCCCCCTCCTATAGGAAAAAAAAAATCTGAAATAAACATAAATAATGATCACCTAAAATATTATTCCTCAATAACATATCCCTGTTCTCTTGTTCCAAATTAAGCTACTAGACACTCTAATCTGCTCTAGCTGATATCGATCACGTGATCAAACTGTATAAATTCCGGCTACATAGCTAAATCCGTTTTAAGGTGTACAGGCATACACAGGTGCAAGTAGTCGTTTCTTTGTTGCAACAAAACGAGTTCAGCTTTACAGAGGTCAGGAATATAAAAATATATGCATACACCTTTTTACATTCATTTTAGAAAACTAATACAGTAAAACATTGTTCTTATTTAATTCAATATAGTGTACCGTCCCCGCACGTTGCCGCGGGGATAGAAGAAAGTTTGACGAAATATATTAGAAGGATTTCACCAACGCGTTACCAATAATATGTTCTTATACGCGTGACCGTCTTTTCTAAAAGTGAGTTATTTAAATGTAAACAATGTCTGCGCTTGGATCATAAATATTGGGACACGGGTTTACCTACACTAACGCATGAAAATTTTGAGTGTACATTAATAACTATCCGAAAATAATATGGTAGAACACACTTCGGTGACCGCCCATGTGTATGAGACGTAGAGGGGCGCTCTCAGATGTTCCCCACCCCCACCCCCCTCCCTATTACACTACCGCATAGGCGCGTCGTACGACCCCAAGCTCCTTAAAACTAACAGGCGCCAAATAGCATCCTGTTAACAATGATACAGATTGCGTCATTCACTAAAGTGACACAAATGAACAGGATTTATTATTTAACACTTAAAAAATTATCTGACGTGTTTTAAACATCAGTGTGACTTATGCAATATGTTAGCGTTACTAATAGTCTATTCGTAGATGCTCGATCTCAATTTCTGATTGGATTATCTAAAAATAGATGCTAGTTGCATCATTCGCAAAGTGGCGAAACTGTTTGAATTTTTTTTTTACGGACAAAAAGGAACATTCCAGTTAATAATCTAACCTTGGATAATTTTTCTTATTATTAAAATAAAACGTATTACATAGCCCTCAGCGGCCCATGTGAGCCTTTGGGGCCGAAACATTTTTATTTGCAGCCTAATCGCACCCAATCAGGGCGCCAGAAGACACGCCTGATTCAATTTAGTAAGCGCTTGTAACGCCCCATCTTATCCATTGTCTATCACACTGTTTAAACCCAACGTAGTCACCATAGCGCTCACGGGAAAGACCAGGGCGCCAAATCGCATCCTGCCGGGGGACCACTTATGCAACATTAAATCATTAAATGATTTGTTTTTACAAAACCTTCCCAATAGTGTCCAAATCAACTCCCCCAAAGTCTCATGGCTATCGGATAATGGTGTCAAACCAAAATCGACTTTTATTTTTATATACCACATATGGCGAAAAATTACACCATCCCGTGGCGCCGCCCATGCGAAATTAAAAATGATTTTTTACAGGAACCTTCCCTAGAGTTTTATAATGAACTCCCCAAAGTTTCATGCCTATCGGTTGAACGGTGTCACTGCAATTCACTTTTACTATTTGTATATGCTGTATATAGAGAAAATCGCACCCTCCCGTAGCGCCGCCCTTGCGAAATTAAAAATTATTTTTTACAGAACCCTTCCCTATAGTGTTATAATGAACTCCCCAAAGTCTCATGTCTATCGGATGAACGATGTCAAACAAAAATAGACTTTTATTGTTATAAACCGTATGTAGAGAAAAAACAAAATTGCGCCCTGCCGGGGCGCCACCCCTACAAATTTGATTTTTTTTCCCGCAGAAACCTCCCGAGGAATATTCTCAACAGTTCGACGGCGATGTGATGAGAGGTGTAGTAATGCATAAAAGACACACACACACACACAGACACACAGAAATACATTGCTTTTTACATATATATATATATATATATATATATATATATATATATAGCCTACATATATACATATAAACATATAAATATATATAGTATGTATTTTTACATATTTATAAGATACATACATGCATAAATACATTTTAAAATAGCTATTTCATAATGTATTGTTTATTGCAGGTTCAACATGAAATCAATGATCGTGATTTTCTGCTTTACTTTTATAGCAGCTATCTTACAGTTTATTTTACACGTGTGTGCCCAGTTATATATAAACTGTGTTCACTACAACACTAGATGAGTTTTAAGCTGCCAATCTCCGTTTTAATCAAGCAGATACAATGGCAATTGTTTTTAAAGAGTTTTTTTTATCATGAACAATTACCATACTCTTATGTTAAAAATATTCTAATGTTCTATTTATCCCATATAGAGTTAAATTAATAACAGTTTCATAAAAAAAGTCAATACATGTATTCATTTTTTAATAATAAACCTGCGATCTGTCATCTGGTTTTCAGCAATGGCCTCAGAAAATGAAGGCGAATGAGGAGCGCTATTTAAACGCGTTTTTATGAAATGGTTTGTGTCTGTAACTGAAATGTCATGAAATTTATGACAGGACTATAAATATGTATTAACGATTTATTTAGAATTTCTGTAACGATTTTCAAGATTGCTATTGTACTTGACAGTCGATGTGGTGAAAATAAAAAAAAAAGTTTACAAAATTTTACAATGTTTTTACAATGTTACTCAAATCCGACAGATTACGACTAAACATTTGCCAAAATACGACACTAGACTAAAACTATTGTGTTTGTATTTTGTAGAAAACATTAGATAACATATTCCTGAAGATAAAACAAAATCGAAAATAGTTTCTAATATACGTTTCTGTTGCTTGTTGCTTTATTACAGTAAAATTCTCAAACCGCTCGATACTAAATTGTCATGCCTGGAGTTAAATCTACTTTTTGAATGTTTATATCAGATACACACCATCGTGCGTTCCTTAACTAGAAGCCTGCAACTTAGTTGATGAATTCTACACATGCCGCAAAGGTTTGGAATGCCGGTAAGTTTCTAGGCCTAATTCAATAATACCTTTTGAATAACATGTATTGAAATTATTTACAATATGTTTCATCTCTTATATCAATGACGTTCTTATAGCTACTGATATGCTGTGAGTGCTATCATGTTGTAGATACGTAGCTAGTATTATTTTGTTACGTCTAAAGTAGATTCATTAAAATCATTTATTTGAATCATCAAAAACTAGATATATAAGTGAACTGTCATTTCGGTATGGAACATGCCATCTACCAGCTTAGTTTAAAAGATGAGCGGCTCTCTGTAGAAGAACCAAAGAAACGTTACTGCACAACAACATAGCAGCGTCAATAAAATAAAATACAAATGAATGAATTTTTCGTTTTATTAATGAACTTGTAACCGTCGGTATATGTTACATTATGTGTTTTGTATAAACTCTGCTAACACAGTTGTTTTAATGTAACTAGCTTTATACAATGAAGTGCAAATCTATTTTAGAGAATATAATTATAGAAAGCAAAACTTGATGAATAATATACAAGAAATAGTGGCAACCATTCTTAGTAAAATTTATTATATAACCAAGCTAAAAGTACATTAATAATTTAATAATGATTATTGTATGTAAAGCACAACGTACACGTTCATTTGTTTTATAAATATCACTTTTGAGCCGTGTAAGAATTGTGTCTGAATATTACATGAAGTGTATATATTATAAAAAAAACAAAATATCTTAAACAACAGAAAGTGAAATTTCTCCAATTTGTGCCTCTCTTAACAATAAACAATGTATCATGTATTATATTAATTACACCAAATTTATTCTAGAACATATCGTCACATCATATACATTAAAGGTAAATTATTAGAACTCACTAGGCTACACAGGGATGAAACCAAGGCTCCAGTTGTTGTCATACAGGTACACGCACACGTACACGCAAACCTACACTCACATCCACAACCAAAACCTACAACTACAGCTACGCGTGCACGTAAATAATTAGAACTTATGAAAAGCGCTGACTTATAATCCATATATAAATGTACTAATTGATACGACAACGAGGTCGCGTACTGAACATCTTAAAAAGCAGCGAAACAATACGGCGATTAATATGCGTTTATAAGCCCACTGACTATTGATCCAAATATAGATTTATCAGTTGATATCTATACGAGGTTGTGAAATGTACATTGTGTTTTTTAATTATTCAGCACATTTTGCGATATCGCTAGATTAATTATCTTTATTGTCCGTTAGTCCGTACCATAGTCTTAAATATATTCTGTTATATTAGTAGATCGTGCTACACTAAACTAGAAGATTGACTATTTGATGTGCGTGCTTGTGTGCATCATGAGTTCTATACCTTTAATAAGTTTATACTTTGTGTTTGCAATACAAACAGCAGGTACGTTTAAATTGTGTTATGGTATACATTTATTACATATTTTACTTATACCTTTGGGTAACAATAAATGCTTGATTGCAAATTTACTTGATTTGTTTGTAGTTTTTTTTTTTACTTTAATTCTTTACTTTGTCTTGGAGGTCAGTACAGTGTGTTGCATCAACGTTTAAAAGAGATTTTAAATAATTCAATATGTTGGGGCTTAATCAGCATTTCCATGTTTCAGATGGTGCCATTAAACTATCTGCTAACCCAGGTGTGATAGACCTGGATCTGACGTCATTGACCGTTAGGTGTGACGTCAACCAGACCAGCCAGCAGAACATGTCCGCCATCTTGTCCATCATCGTATCACGTGCTGCCAACAGTTCCAGCCCCTACACAGAGCTGGCCTCAGTGGTAGCGTTTCTAGGTGAACGGGTCAATGTCCTGTCGTCTGAAGGTCTCACCGCCAACGGTTCCATTCAACCCACTGGTCACTCTTTTCTGGAACTACACTGGGACCATCCAAGTGATTTGCAGGCTGGACACTACTTGTGTACTGTGCAAGGTCCAGATGCTGTTGGACATAACATCGACTGGATGGCTGAAACTGACGTCACAATGAAACTTCCTGAGGAAGAAGATATCTGGGACACGGTCCGGCAACTGGAACAGGACTTGAAGCTGGCCAATGAAAAACTGGCAAATCTTACCCGCGTCCTGACCATCACAAGCCAGACAACACAACAGTGTAACACGGCCGGAGATAGATGCTTGCAACCGTTGTTTTTTAGTCCAGGTTTCCGTCACAACAACTCGACCATCGCAATTTCCAGAAACGTCTACATGAATGTCGGCGCTGCGGAGAATTTGTGCAAGTTTTACGGAGGATACCTTGTGGAGATAGACGACGCTGAAAAATACACGGCGGTGCTGGCGTATCTCACAAACACCAGCGATGTCAACTATGTCTATATCGGGATCTACAAAGATTTCCTTACAGGAGAATTTAAACTAAGGCAAAGTGGGACAACAACACCGTTTTTGATGTGGGCTCAGGAACAGCCAGTAGACAATACAGGCTATGAATGTATCTGTCGAGGACACGTAGCTGGAAGATGATCACGTCTCTTTGCGCCAACAACTATCCGGCTTTGTGCGAGTTCGCTAGTGATGTTTAAATATAATTACATTTGGAATTGGTTAACTGTTATATAAAGGTCAAAAGTATCGCTCAAATGTTGACTAAATTTAATTAGTTTTTATGCAGAATTAAACAAACGAAAACTCTACTATAAAAATTGTCAGTGTATTTTAAATAAATAATTTCAGACTGCGTACAGTGTAGGAATTGAAGAGCTTAAAGCGTGTAGAGAGAGGAGCTTATAGTTTGGTCTGAAGGAATGTAAGCACGGGTATTTGGTGGCCCATTAGATTTATTAATGTCATTTATTGTTTCATGCATCTTAGTCTAAAAATATCAACATTGTTAATTAGAAAAAAAAATTACTACAGCCTGTCTAGATTGATGTTCATTTATTACAATGACGAAAACGTAATTTACAAAAAACAAAAATTAACTATAACACAAAATGGTGTGTCACATGGCGACATATATTTAATAAATAGTTTATATATCTACCCATATCTTTATAGTATTGATTATACAACCGTGATATTAAAATTATCAAAAGCTTTTAAGTTGTTTTCTGAGTATTGGCTTGCTGTGCCTCGTTTTGTTAAGCGACTTCTTGCTGCCAGCATTTTGTGCTCTTGTGTTTGCACTTATGGACAAAAATTAAATTTTCCTGTGATTGTTGTCAGGATGTTGTTGTGATTGGTTGTTCATTAGATTAATGCTGACGTCCTTGTGGTAGCATGTATTTATCTGGCACAGTGTGTATGGTAATGTATACAGCAGTTTGTAAAAGTGTAAGTGTACTAGTGTTCTAGTGTGTATGTCAAATGAATGTAGCAGTGTATACAAAAAATGTAGCAATGTGTACTTTCGTGTAGCTCTGTGTACTTAAGTGTAGCACTGTGTATTGTGGATTTGAGTGTAGCAATGTGTACTTAAATGTAGTACGGTGCACACTACACCAAACTAAAAGATCACAATATTGCAAAAAAAAAAAAAATGTTTAATTTACAGTCTCTAGCCAGTAGCACGTCTCTGAGTCCACCCATCTCTTATTAGTACCTTATTAGTACCTTATTAGTACCTGACCAGTAGCAAACATTTGAAGCCACCCAGTATTGAGTACTGCCTGTAGGATAGCTAACTACATTAACTCTTCGTATTCAGAGTTCACTAAAACATCTGATTACAAAATGATTTTCTCCTTGGATCATCCGTCAGAAAAGGCAGTCTTTAAAAAATATTCTGTAACTATAGACATGGATTGGCCACACACTCAGGAAGCCTGTATCCAGCGTAACAAGACAGGCTCTGACCTGGAATCCACAAGACAGGAGGAGGAGAGGCAAACCAAGAAAGACCTGGAGACGTGACCTGGAAGAAGACACGAAGGAGATTGGATACACCTGGGGACAGTTGGACTAGCCCAGGACAGAGACGCCTGGAAAGCGGCGTATGTCCCAGGTGGGACGTCAAGCAAACCTAACCTAAACTATAGACATCGGTGCAGAAACCAGTGATAATATAGATTTGTTATAGATTTAGACCCATATCGGCCCTCAATAAAAAAATTTTTTCGAAAAATTACATATTAGCAAGTAATATACGAGTCAATATTATTCAATTTAAATCACGTATTTTAATGTGAAAATTCAACATAATGTTTCTAGTAATCGAGTCTACAAAAACATGGTAATCACAGCATCTTATCAAATTTTAATTTGATTATTTTTTTATACCGTGAAATAAATAAAGCTTGTGTAATTGTTTTTAGATTTAGAATGTTAAAAATAATAAAAGAAAAGGAGAGGTAACAACAATTAAACCTAAAATTTTACATTTGCTTGTTGTGTCCCTTATATGTAGACATAGACGTTTTTACGTGTGGGACATCAATTTGTAAGAAACAGATAGATGGACAGACCGACCGACCTGGACAATTTTAAAATTCATAAATTGCAAATTAGCGTAATTAATATTATGTTGATCAGACATTTAACTGACTTTTATAATTCATGTACAAGGTCTGACAAAACACTATACACCTCTCCCAAAGATAAACTTATCCACACTTACATCACACAACACACACACCCTCAGTATAACAATACTTACACAATCCCACACTACACGTCCTGATCAACATCACCTTACAACATGAGCATAACAACCTACACCACACACCCACATCCAATGTAGTACGACCCTCATATCACCCCGCGAATCAATCAGTCATCCTACAACAAACTCGACACACTTATTCACCACATCGAAACCCACACATACAGTACACATCACACGTACGCTGCAAAACACAATTCACTAAACTTCGATTCCCCCGAAACCACAACACACCAATACTCCACTGCGCACAACGTCAAAAAACTACATCCCGTAACAAAAACAATCCACTCTTAACCTCTACGAAAGATATTTTTAAAATCAAAGCATTTTTAAAAAGTTATAGACTTTTTAAAAACCGAAAATAGAATATGCTACATTTCCGTTATCGAAATCGCTGAAAAGTTAACATAAAAATGCAACTTTGATTTACTATTTATATATGAAGCTTGTCACCCTAGATGTCACGTTGAGTGTGTTTACAGTGAGCGAGAAGTGTTCACGTGAGGTGTGTCAGGTGACGGGTGTCAGAGCGTGTACCAGTGTGTGAAGCAGTTAGTTGTAGTGTGGCTGTGGACGTGGAACGTGGTGTTGAGTATTGTCATTAGTGTTGTAGACCCATTTTATCTTTTGGTATTTTATTATTTTATATATATATTAAATATCTTATTATTATCATAGAGTGTTAGTGTTGTATAGGCTACCTCGTATGTGTCTGTTGATACCCCTAGACATTGAAGAACCCGACAGACATTTGATCTTAACATCTGATTAGGAAGCTACTAATTGAGGCTCGTTAAATAGTTCATCAGCATCAATAGCTGTATAGCAATATGCATTAACGATGTTTTAAAATGTTTGTAGTTCGTAAGAAAATCCGCCTGTGTCATTATATTGATATTGGATAGGCCTACATCATAAAGATAGCCAAATATAATATTATGTTAACCTAATTGTTAGAACCTCTCTTTCAAAGACTGTAAACCCATATCCAAGACAGAATAGAAAATTTTTACTTTGAAATTCTGTTTAGGATCTTGTGGTGCCACAATTAATTTTGTTTGACAGATAATAATAAAACAAGATCACTACTGAATTATATACAGTCTAAATGAAGAATATAGATGTCTACATTTAATTGTGTGACACCAAAACACAAAGGAAAAGTGACTAGTAAAAAGCGCCCCTACATGTTCATTTTACGGAGAAGGGGGGGGGGGCATTTTCACGAATGCAAATAGTTATATATAGGCCTAAGTTGAGAAAGAGTCGAAAAATTAATATTTCATCTTGTGCACCGAAATAGATCGCTACGTCTGTGTACAATGGAAATCACACATTTTTGCGCCCGCCCCCCTTTGGTTAGCGCCCTAGACAACCGCCTAGTTCGCCTTATAGGTAGCGCCGGCCCTGCATGAGTCAGCGAACGACACAATAATCGTTAACTTGCACTGGAGTCAAACATGGGGTAAAGTAAGGGAAAGCACCCAGATTTTACGGAGGAATAGTAAAATACTATTGTTGATCTTGACAAGTTTGTTATTCCTTGCAATGAAAATACACAGTTTATAGTTTTCAGTTTCGTTCCAATTTTTGTATCGTTTAAATAAATTTTAATAGAAACCATTAATTACATAACGCTTTAAAATGTTGTTACAATCTTTTAATTTAAGTTCAACATAAAATCGTTTAACCAAGTATTAGTACCATGTAATCCAACAGGTTAATGTATAATTACACATTAGATTGGTAAATGACAGTACACTGTTTAACGTTTCCCCACTTAAATTTTTTTACAAGAAACGTTTTGTGGAGCTAAATAAACAAAACAAATATAACTTGAATTTTGTCAATCAGGGGAAGTAACCATTATACTAGCTATTCTTTTTTCTATGAGATTCTATTCTATTTTAAAAAGTTAAAGTATTTAAAATGGATTAAAAATCATAACTATATCCCGAGTTCCCATTCCCTGTTGTTTTATATAAGAATATTCGAGAAAGTTTAGGGGAGATCACTCCCGGTTTATTTAACACACATACGTGTTAAACGACAAAGTAGAATACATATCGATGGTCTCGGTCGTAAACCGTCTATCTCAAAAAAAATTCGATTTTCTTTGTTTTTCTACATAAACCAAAATTCAATATGATTCCCCATAATGCCTGAAAATATTATAGAAATCTGTAGAATGATTATCGAGATACAATCATTTGAACAAACCGCCTATTATTTCAAGCGCTAAAAATCTCGGCGTAAAACGAATATCGCTATAATTGTCAGTACACTTTTGATCCGAAACGCAGTCACACACCGCAATGACACAATTTTACACCACAGCAGTCTTAGTAAGGATATTTGATTAATTATGTTCAGCTATTTTATTACATTTTATCATTTTAAAGAATAATAAACAAATAGTGTTTGTTTAATGTAGCCTATTTCCAGATTTTCAATAACCAAACTGATTTGTTTACATTTTTTTAGGCTAACACAATGCTTTGAAACTAGATCTTCATTCTGAACCTAATTATCAATCAATACAATTATATTATTCGAATTATATTTCCACACAATTGTGCAATAAATTTAATTACTTTTTAATTAACGACTAGCTTTAGACTGAGGGTTTATCTGAGTATTAAGAAATGTTTTTTATCGTAGGTTACAAAATGTGTGGGGTACATGTTCAACGACATGGTTAGTTGTCTTTAGCAAATGCTTTTAAGATTAATTTCTCAATAGACAAGCCTCTCTCAACACACCAGATTCTCTCAACAGACCAGCCTCTCACAACAGACCAGTCATACCACATAACAGACCAGCCTCTCTAAACAGACCAGCCACCCTCAACAGACCAGCTTCTCTCAACAGACCATCCTCTCTCAAAACACTTCTTACCATCAAGATACCATCACCTCTCAACTGGTTAATCTTAAAGGCACCAGCATTACTTAACAGACCAGCCTCTCAACAACAGCCTTTCACAACAGACCAGTCGCAATATACAAATGACCAATCTTACCATACAGCAGACCAGATTATCTCAACAAACTAGTCTAACCCTCTCTCTAAGACACCAGCGTCTCTCAACAGACCATTCTTACCATACAGGAGACCAGTCTCTCTCAGCAGACCAGGCGTAATATACAAAAGACCAAACTCTCTCAACTGACCAATGTTACCCTCTAAGACACCAGCCTCTCTCAAAAGATTAGTCTTATCCTAAAAATAGACAAGCCTCTCTCAACACACCAGTCTTACCATAAAAACCACCATTGGGGGAACATGATTCTTTTCAATTAATAGGGTTATAAAAATAGTATTTTAAACAAATACATTTTTTTTCTAAAGTAAGTTATTTTTTTCTTAATACAAAAATTGATAAAGTATCCTAAAGCATAGGATACCCATTATAACGAAAAACCAGGAATTTGTTATTTTGTTAAAATTAAACGAATGATTCGAGTTGCTTACAGAGTTTCTTCCAGGCATCTCTTTGGGATGGGGTGGGGTGGGGGCGGGATGGGGGCTGAGTCACCCGAAGAAAGTATACCCCCCCCCCTCCCGAACGAAATGAAATTTATATAGAAAACATACTTTACCACTGTCTGCCCCCCCCCCCCCCCCCCGAACATATCAAGTGTCCCACCCCCCACCCCCGCCCCCCCCCCCCCCGGAGAAAAAAGTCTGGAAGAAACACTGGTTGATGAATGGTCACATGTTTAATTAAGGTATCTTAAAATAAAATGTCTACATTCAAAATTCTGTAAACAGATATGTATTTGTCGCTAAATAAAATCTAAATAATGTGTAGGACTTGAAAGTTATACGTTAGAACTTTAAAACTAACGTTTGCGAAAGTTGTAAGTTTATGTCAGATCACATTTTAACAATTATGTAATCTTTGGGTTAACGGTTTATTTCAAGGTTTAATAGTTTGGTGTTTGTCACAGGTGATCGCCTGCCCCTTCGCCATGACGAGTGAGTTTGTTCACCTGGAGAATACAACATCTACCTGGCTGGGGGAGGTGGGGGCGGGGACAGAGCTGGTCTATATTGATACGTTTTTGTTGTTGATCTTTGGTGGGACCACATGGCAGGTAGGTGTCATTACATGGCAACAGGTAGGTGTCAATACATGGCAGGTAGGTGTCAATACATGGCAGGTAGGTGTCAGTACCTGGCAGGTAGGTGTCAGTACCTGGCAGGTAGGTGGGGGCGGGGACAGAGCTGGTCTATATTGATACGATTTTGTTGATGATCTTTGGTGGGACCACATGTCAGGTAGGTGTCAGTACATGGCAGGTAGGTGTAAGTACATGGCAGGTAGGTGTCAGTAGGTGGCAGGTATGTGTCAGTACACGATTGAGTAGGTTTTATTTAATAGTGCTGATCAAAGGATCTTTATTGAGGTGAGCTATGTCGAGAGTGTAAGATACGTGAACAAAAAAAAACTACTTAGATGTATACCTGTTTGTAAATATATATATATATATATGTATATATATATATATATATATATATATATATATATATATATATATATATATATATATATATATATATATATATATATATATATATATATATATATATATATATATATATATATATATATATATAACGGAATAAAGTTAATACGAGGGGATTAATTTAACTATTTACAATAATTATTCCAGTAAAATTATTTTGTTTATAATGGGAAAAACATCTGCTACTATAGGTGACATCGATGTGTTTTTTAAAACTTAATTTTATGCATACTTTATTACTATAAAAAATTACTAGATAAAAAACAGACACACAAAAACACACACACATACTTACATACATTGACTAACATAATATCATGTTTACCCGAGACATCAGTCAAGTGACTGTCAACCGTTACACACCTTGATGGTTCCGATGTTTGTGTGTCTACTGTGTTGCTATTGACTGCTCCCAGTTGCTCAGCTGTTCATGCTCCAGGTGTATCCATGCTTGCATGCTTGAGCCGTGTGTTTTTTTCCCCAGGCCTTCTACCAGCGTATACTGGCCAGCCAAGATGTCAGGGTGGCCGTGTATTCCACTATTGGCGCCTCCGTCATGAGTTCTGTCATGGCCGTCCCACCGGCATTGATGGGATATGCTGGGGCAGCCACAGGTAACACACATTCAAACATGATCCTGAAATACTTACATTACATCACTTACATTTCATCCGTTGATAAAGGTCTATTTTTAATCTCTAATAGGGTCATCTAAACTGAAACGAAACGTGTATTTAATAAAAAAAATATTATATCTAATATAAGGTTGAAGTAATAATTTTAATGAAAAGCATGGTATATGTAATTTTACCGGAAAAAGGTAACTCTAAAAATGCTTCTTATCTCGTAAATAATTGTTGTAAACTTTTTTTTTTCTATTGCCGGCAAAGATAAATATTGGTCAAAGATCACGTAACTCCAAAGTTATGGGAGAGCACTCAAGAAATTTGAAAAAAAAATGTCAATATTAGCTTAAAGAGTTTTAAATCAGATAATCTCAATTTAAAAAAAAAAAATTCAATACACGCTCTGACATTAACGGTCAACAACGTAATTCGAAATGTTTAAGTTCTATTACTAAACCTTAAAACACAAGTTCAGCTGAAGTGCTCAAATATTCTGCATGTCACGTGATCCAACACAGTCTGATTGGACACGAGAAAAAGTAAAGGCGGCTTTGAATGTCATATAGCAGAAAATGTCTCCTTCTGCTGTAAACAAAGTTGAGCGGAGTGGTCTAGCGGTAGAGAGCTGGACAGCTACCCTTTAAGTCTCGAGTTCGAATCCGGGTTCAAATCAGTAGACCTTCCCTGAGTCCACCCAACGTTAGCGAAAGTAAAGGCGGCTGAGCATAGTGCTCACTACAATATCTCTTCATATACCAAGGTCACAGAAACAAGTGAACTCTACTTCACTTGCCCCATAGACCGTCAGGTTTGAAAGGGAAACTTTTTTACACGTGATCCAACTCTGATTGGACACAAGGAAAAGTAAAGGCGGCTTTGAATGTCGTATAGCTGAAAATTTCTCCTTCTGCTGTAAAAACAGTTGAGCTTTCATTCGTCAGATAACTTCTATCTTCATCCTATATCCTGAATATTATGGTACACTGTCGGTAAAAAAAAAATTGTTTAATCCTCCCAGACTGGAACCAAACTTCCTACGACGGACCGATACCAATACCAGACGGCAGGAAAAGTTACATCCTGCCTATGACCTTGAACTATCTTGTGCCTCTTCCGGTTTCAATTATCGGAATGAGTGCCATCTGCGCGGCCGTGATGTCATCAGCAGATTCCAGTTTCCTGTCTGCAGCGACGGTGTTCACTAGAAACATTTACCAGGAAATCTTACGGACGAAGGTGTGACACAATTTTAACGATTGTATTCTAACTTGAATAGAAAACCCTTTATGGATGATAGTGAATTTCATACACGCGGATTCGTTTAGTTGACACAATGTGTATCTAGTCACGATTGATTTTGTTCTATCTTGTTCCTGTGAAACGTGTTTATGTGGAAGCAATACGCGTCCAGTTAACACTTCTTTGGTATAAAGTGTTAACTGGCATCTTGCAATGTTAAAAACTCTCCTCATTTTCGTGGGTGGCGTGGTTCAGCGCTAGAGCGTTGGATTCAAAACTTAAAAGTGTCGAGTTCCGATCTATTATTAGAAAGTGACTTTTTAAAATTAAAATATACATACCTTGGCGTTCAATAATTCAGGTGTAAAAATGAAATCGGAAGTCACTCCAATTTCAAAAATATTTCACACCTAACTCACAAGTATCATTATCCACTAAGTAGTTGAAGTTCGATTTTAACAAAATAAATATTGGTAGTCTCCGATTTCAAAACACGAAAGCGTCTTTGCACCATTTTGCCAAGTATAACTTGCAAGCTAGTTACTAAAACACTTTGTGCCATACCATATGATATTTATCTTACACAGGCGACTGATCGAGAACTACTATGGGTACTTCGTGTTTGTGTCGTCATCTTTGGTGTGTTGGGGACGTTGATTGCCATTTTTGCTACCACGATCTACGGGCTCTTTGTTCTTTGCAGGTGGGAAATAATACACATTATATTTCGTTAATTTAAATGTATGCGTGCTATACTGGTTTGTGTATTTTAACCTAGTTGTCTATATTTCAATTACCTGGTGTGCGTGGTGCTATTGCCACAACTGGTGTGTGTATTTTAACCTAGATGTCTATATTTCAGTGACCTTTTTTTCGTGGTACTATTGCCACAACTCTTGTGTGTATTTTAACCTAGATGTCTATATTTCCGTGACCTTATGTACGTGGTGCTATTCCCACAACTGGTGTGTGTATTTTAACATAGATGTCTACATTTCAGTGACCTTGTGTACGTAGTGCTATTTCCACAACTGGTGTGTGTATTTTAACCTAGATGTCTACATTTCAGTGACCTGATGTACGTGGTGCTATTCCCACATTTGGTGTGTGTATTTTAACCTAGATGTCTATATTTCAGTGACCTGATGTACGTGGTGCTATTCCCACAACTGGTGTGTGTCCTGTGGGTGCCGTGGGCCAACACCTATGGCAGCTTTGCCGGGTTTTTCGTCTCATTCCTACTACGGATCTTGTCAGGTGATGCTGTGCTACAAATTCCAGCGGCGATTAAGTTCCCTTTGTATGACTACAGCACTGACTCGCAGTTATTTCCCTTTAGGTAACACAGTTTACATATACAATTTTGTAGCTGTAAAATTGTATAGGCCACTCCATGGAACTAAGACTTTATCATGTGTGTTCTAGAACCTTCTCCATGCTGTCTGGAACATTTTGCCTGTTGACCGTGTCCGGCTTGACCCACCTGATGTTCACCAGAGGTCTACTGGACCTGAAGTATGACGTCTTCAACTGCCACAAGAAACGATCACACAAAAGACACGATTTGATTGAAATGGAGAAACCTGAATTGTTTAACCAGGAGCTGCTGGGTTCTGTTCCTTCTTGAAGCTCTGTCTAGGTTTATTTATATTCCATGTTTGGGTTTTGTAATGGTTACAAAAATTGCCTTTTAACAATACTACTGAATAAAATTATAAGAAACCTATATATAATAGGTCTTTTCATTTTTAAAACCTTTACATAAAACTAAAAATTACAATTTTTAAGTACATCGAAGTTAATTAAAAATAACCATAGAGACATCACATTAAATTGTGTGTTGATTTAATGATTAAAAAAGCATTTTTATACAATTGTGAAATAAATATTATTTCCGATTTTTACTTTCTCGTACACGAGTATAGAGTAAGCATTGTAATTGTGCAAAACGAGACTTTTAAAAATCTGGACGTTTTACACCTCCTTGAGTCGAAAAAAACATACTTTTGCAATTTTGTCAGTATGTCTGTGTGTGTATGTATGTGAGTATGTATGTGTGTTTGTGTATGTCGTATTGGCGATTTCTCAAAAAAATATTTGTATCTAGTATTTTCTGTTTTTCTTTATAAAGTACCAAAGTTTCGCACAATTATACACAGTTTATTTGCTGTTTTTTGAGCGCAATTCTTTTTTGTTTCAGGAGATTCTTTTCTATTTTAAACATTTAAGAGCGCATATTTGAAAATTGATTTAAAAAAAAATATTTTCCGGCTGCACTGGAATTGCCATCTACATCTTAAAAATAATCGAAAACGCTTACGGAAGATAACTCCAGTTTTTTAAATATGAATAAATGGTAGTTCATGATTAAAGAAAACCATCTATTTCTACCTTTTTAGCGGTCGGCGTGGTCGAGTCGGTAAAAGCTCATGGTTGCTTAACCGAAACGTCTCGAGTTCGAACACTCGAGCAGATAAGACTTGATAGCTGGGGACAGCCACTCTTCTAGGAGAGACAACTCCAATATCAAACAACTGCTGCCTTGTAGTTTGTTCTTGGTTGGACAAAGGCTATGGAAGCAAATCCAAAAAGAAAAGCAGGCTGAAATCCGAGCCAATGGCCTCAATGGCGCATAACCAGTTGACACGTAATCCTTTATTGTAATGAAAGCATGGTCAAGTCGGCAAAGCTCATGGTTGATAAATTCGAAAAAAGTCTCGAGTTCAAACCCTCTGGCAGATAAAGCTCGATCCCTCCCAACACTAAAAATAAAGAAAGAAGTAGAAGAAGAAGAAGTGTATTACTGCATAAAAACGTATTATTAAAACGATGTTTATTCATTTTAAAATTTTAAATTGCAAATACATCAATCTGATGAATAATTTTCTGTCTACTTATGCTATAGACTTCAACAAATATTAATGTGTTTAAATTTTATATATATATATATATATATATATATATATATATATATATATATATATATATATATATATATATATATATATATATATATATATATATATATAAAATTTACTAAGCCGTCATATACGCCTGCAGATATACCCTTGGATAACCGCATTTTTGTAACGCCATTAAGCCGTCACTCTTGTTTAATCTAAAATGTTGGTTAAGTTGGATCTTTGGATAATTGCTGTATGGTACCAGCGACATGGTGGCACGTTTTTTTTAGCATACCATACTTAGCTTACAGGTCTTCTGTTGTATTTGAGAAATGGCGTCGTTTAAGCCGCGCTCGACTTACTTTTAGCATGATATGTGTTGATAATTTTTACCTGTGTTGGTTGGTTCCTCTCGACCATTGTAAGGATCGTCTTCTCGATCCTCATCTTAAAAACTTCGACGTTTGCTATAATCTCGCAGGCAGCAAGTGTTGTTCAGTATGACCCAATAATCAGACACGGCTCATAGTTCCAGACTATATCCAGTTACTCGAGGGCTGTTCTTTTCGCAGTGTCTGAAATTGGCAGACCAATATACAATTCCCCCCCCCCCCCCTTGTATCGCCTAAATAAGCATTTCTCATGGTTTTGAATCGCCTGCACCCCATCTGGTGTTGGTTAGATTTTATTACATAATACTTATTCTCTTGGAGGATTTTCGGCTCATGTTAGTACATTTTGTGTTAAATTCTGCTTTTGATCCAGTTAGATTACTCAGAAGTTTGGCTGCAAAGCCAGCTTTTTGCCTTAAATATTTAAGTTGACCGGGTATTTCAATATATCAGGACCATTCGTAAACAGTGAACACACGGTCTTCATAAGTTAAATTCGAAGAAAATTTTGTGGCAATATTCACCAATTACGTTAAAGCTGGGTGAAGTCTAGGACGTACAATAGACTCGAGTACTGGGTCCGAACTCAAGACTTTCGGGTTAGCAGTCCTGAGTTCTATTACCCGACAACGCAGTCCCCTAAGACTTTGATAAGTCCACGAATATCAGATTTGTATATCGCTCTTGTGTGTTATCGCTAATGAGTAAAAACCGGCTTTCTTGTTGAATATCTAGGAAATATTTACAATTCAGTCAAAGTATGAAATATATATTGCCTAATCATTCCATAGAATAATTAAATGACAGACTGACATATTGTAAAGAGGGGGAGAAAAAGATTGTGTGCATTCTATCATTTGCCAAGGTTTCATTCAGTGCCGGTAATATAATAAACACGTTAAATTTCAACAAGCTGGTTGTAAAAAGAACATCAACGGTGACTATTCTAGTAACAAATTGCTGAACAAAACCTGAGCTGCCTATCTTCGAAAGGGACAAGAGAAATACATGTGGGAGACATGAAAAAAGAGTGAGACTTTTGTGGGGAGACAGGGAAAAGAGAGAGAGAGACATGTGTAAGACAGGGGACAAGAGAGAGACATGTGTAAGACAGGAGAAAAGAGGAGACATGTGTAAGACAGGATACAAGAGGACACATGTGTAAGACAGGGGACAAGAGAGAGGCATGTGTAAGACAGGGGGAAAAGAGAGACTTAGGGAAGACAGTGGGCAAATGGCAAGTTGACAGAGACAACGAACTAATTTGTTTTAAAAAATTTAGCTCGCTAAAAATATTTTAAAAAAAAGCAAATGGTGCATAGAAATTTTCAATGTTTAATGATCACGCTTAAACATTAATACCTAACGGTAATTTATCAGTAAAAAAAAGCACACTTCATACATTTATTCTATAATACCCACTTTGAAATTTTTCAAAAATCTTAATATATTTTTTAGCGAAATTTCCATACTGGCAAAAATTGCGTTTAATAACTCGTCATTTCTGAATGGATGGATGTAAGTCCGCAGTCTTTAAGTCGTATCCCCTCCTCAACGAAGCAATATCGAGGACTAGTTCCAAAGCAAATATGGTAAGCAAGTTCCGAGGATGATTGTGGGCCAAAAAAATTCCCGGAATTCCTTCCTGGATTTCCCGGAAAAGCCAAAAAACCTCGAACAAAAAAAAAATGCACTTTTTGCTCCATATCTCGGCAACCAGACTACTTAGTGACTTGAAACATTGACAAATCGATTCCTGCCATAATTTAGACGAATATTGCCGAAGAAAGTTTTCAAAAACGTCCTTTCGTTCGGTCACAAAAAATTAATTAAGAACATTTAAACTGAGCATCGTGTAGGCCTAGGATGATTTAAACTGAGCATCGTGTAGGAGTTTATATTTATAGGATGATATTTACAAAAAAATAAATAATTAAAAATTGTTATGGATAACATAAGGAAATTGCGCTTAAATTGTCACTAGACTTTTTATTAACTTGTTTATATATAATCAATATTTTCTGTATTAAATATTAATTTTTTGCGTAATTCTTTTTAAAGTATCAAAAGTATAATAAAGTGCAATCGAATTGACTGTTATATAAAAATACTAGCCTTTTCAGCCAGGCTATGCAGTGGCCTCAGTGAAAAACCTATGTGTAAAGGACCATGACTTGTGTGTTTAGTAAATAGAACATTCCCAGAGCTTAGGAAATATATTAATTTTAGAAATAACCCTAACCACAACCAAAACCAAAATACAAAAACAAACACAAACACTAACTAAATTAAAACTCAAACGCAAACACAAACATAAACACAAAACCAAACACAAACCCAATAAGAAAGAAAAACGCAAGCAAAAACACGAATTCAAAGCCAAACCCAAACAGAAAAACAAACACAAAACCAAACCAACCTAAACACAAAAGTAAACACAAACAAACAAACGCAAACACGAACGCTAAATCAAACGCAAGCACAAAGCCTTTTTTAAATAGTTTTAAAAACTACGATAGGCTGAGAATAGAAAGGGTTACAATAGTTGTATTTTAAATCAAAACCCCTATAGGATGCTATTAGGCGCCCCTGGCCTTCCCGTGAGTGCTTTGGTACAAACATTCGATTTAAACTCTTCAATAGACTATGGGTAAGATGAGGTATTTTAGAAGTTTACACAGTTTAATCAGTTGGTTCCGCCGGTGTCTCGACAGGGTGTGGTTTGGCGCTCCGTGCTATACTGTGAGCACTATGCTTTTATGTTTGCATTTGTGTTTATATTCTTCATTATTGTTTGCGTTTGTTTGGGTGCAATAGCCCAGGGTGCCAAATTGCACCCAGCTGGGGCGCCGGCGGACATCACTAATTCAGTTTAGTGAACTACTCTAATACCCTAAGCTTGTCCAAAAAACGAAAATATATATGTAAACATACATGACATTTAGGTACGTCTTATCAACTGTTATATAAATTTATTTTTTACCAAATCAAAAAAAAAAAAATAATAAAATTTAATTTTTCCCCCTCGATGTAATGTTTTTTTTTTAATTAAAGAGAAGTAATGTTTTCGATCAAATCAAGGGAAACAATTGACAATATCAATGAACAAAGTGAAGTACCAGGTAAATGTATTTTAGTTATGTCTACTTCAGCTCTTGAGAATAATGTTTTAAATAACTAATTAAAGAAGACCCATGGTTTCATTTGCTAAAAGAATATCTTCAAACTGGTTGTTATAGAATAATGCTGTGAAACAAAGTACTCTTTTGATCGGCAATAAGTATGGAAGGAATAACAAAAGCTTTTAAAAATAATACGGAGCTGATAGAATATATTTTAAAAAAAACAAATGTTAGTTGTATTTAAGACGTTGTAAGATTTATAAAATACTTAGTTCTTGTAATGAAATGGGTCTTTGTATCAAAGTAATCAACCTATTGTATTACCTTGTACCGCGTAACCCGCTGTTTCATTTTATAAAAATATAAAATAACATCGTATTACTTGTCAACAAGCTACTTAATTGATTTGCTCGCAGTTAGACTGGTGAAATATTATCGATCAATTACTGCTGTTAACCAGCATCAGTGTTACGGTAAAACGGTTATACCGCCATTTTGCTTAGCCTACGACCTCGCCAGTTATACACATACTTATTGCCCCCTCCCCCTCTCTGTAAGTTATTTTAGCTCACATATCTTTGTTCATCTGTCGTAGCTTGACCAACACGTGTACACCTGACGCATTGTCCAGTCTGGCTAGAGGAACTATTCACGTAATACGAAAAGAACAGGTGTGTTTAAGGGGGGACGAGGAACCTGAATAGTCTTACCCTTAATCACATGTGACATGATTTCGCACACGGAGTTTAGGACCGTCGACCCCAATCCCACCTGCTTGGTTTTGTATCATTTACTTACTATACCTTTTTGTAACTCAATTTGTGTATTAATGCTCCCAAGTATTTCTAAAGTCTAATGCATTTTCATGTAGCATACTCTTGTAGTTAACTTTGTGTTTAAGTATCTTATAATTTTACACAGGCAACAAACTACGGGCATTTCGTTGACCCGTGTTTGTTGGACTTGGTAATAAATTTTACAGGCTCTAAACCCTTGCAAAGACAAGTGTTCATCAAACCTGACTTTTAAGATTGTTACGGCTTGCTGTTACTAAGTAATGAAGTTTACTGTCCCTTAAAGATCGTATCCTTCCTGTGACTTAGTTCACGTGGCAGTAGATTACTAAATATTTTACTATACACTTACTTTATTCCAGGTAAAGAAGTTGCTCAGACCATTTTACCAGTTGAATCATATTATTTTCAGTATTACGGTACAATTATTCTTTTTTTATGAGGTCTTAAGGTATTCATCATATACAAAACACAAACTAATAATCATCACAATGCAGTGTGTTGCAATGTTATGAATACACGCAGTGATCTGTAATTATACACTTCAGTAAGAGCGGAATTTCTTCCTAATCCGGGATTTTAGTCTTAAGGCTCAAATTGAAACAGGTAGCGTTAGAGTGTGTAATGGGATTTCTTTAGAACAAATTGTTTTACATGTTATATGAAAGTAAATCTTTGTAATAGAGTATACATTTAACAGCAGGTCTGCTAAAGATGGTATTACGGCAAGGGAGCTATCCATTGTGAGTGTAATCTACATACAACCATGTGTTTCCCACTTAATAAATTTTCGAACAATGATCAGTTTCTTCCAGGCATCTCTTCTGTGGGGGGGGGGGGAGAAAAACGTATACAGCCCGCCCCGCCCCGCCCCCCCCCCCCCCCAAAGATCAAAACGGAATTTGTTTTTACCAGTGTTCTCCCCCTAGGAAATTTTAGTCCGTCACCACCCTCCCTAACGAAAAATATAAAGTCCCCCCCCCCGGAAAAAATGATTTAAAGAAGCACAAATATTGCTCACCTAAAAAAATCTTTCCTCAATAACTAATTGCTGTTCTCCTGTTCCCAATTAAGCTACTAGACACTATAATCTGCTCCAGCTGATATCGATCACGTTATCAAACTGTATAAATTCCGGCTACATAGCTAAATCCGTTTTAAAGTCTACAGGCATACACAGGTGCAAGTAGTCGCTTCTTTGTTGCAAGAAAACGAGTTCAGCTTTACAGAGGTAAGGAATATAAAAATATATGCAAACACGTTTTTAATGCATTTTAGAAAATTAATTCAGTAAAACGTTCTTTTCCAAGTACTTATTATATTAAATATATCATCATCATCATCATAACTCCTTTATGGCCCATGAGGAGCAAAGGGCTGCAACCACACATCTCCAGCGGACTCGGTTTTGGGCTGCTCCTCTGATCTGTGCCCATGAGAGCCCAGCTGTTTTTGCCTCTTCCTCAACCGTTCTCTTCCATGTTTTCTTTGGCCGGCCCACCCTCCTTTTCCCCTGGGGATTCCAGTCCAGGCATGTTTTGCGATGTTTTCTTTTTCTTTTCTTAACGTGTGTCCGATCCATCCCCATTTTCAGGCCTTAATATCTTTCTCTATTGGCCGTTGCTTTAAAATTTGCCACATGTCTTTGTTTGATATTTTGTCTGGCCATCTTATTTTGAGTATATGCCGTAGGCATTTGTTTAAGAACGCCTGTAGCCTATCAGTATTTGTCTTCTTAACCCTCCAGGTCTCCGAGCCGTAGAGTAGCACTGCCTTAACATTTGTGTTGAAAATCCCAATTTTGCTCCGGAGTGACAGGGCCGTGGACCTGCACATCGGGCGCAGTGAGTTGAAGGCGCATCTAGCCTTGTTGATACGGCATTTTATGTCCTCGTCTGCTCCACCGTCCTTATTGATCACGCTTCCAAGATATGTGAATGTGTTTGTTTCTCGTAAATCTTCTCCGTTTAGCTGTATCGGCAGGTCCTGGCTGTTATTGATTCTGATGACCTCTGTTTTGTTTTTATTGATTTTTGATCCAATTTTCTTCAGACAGCCGATTTAGTTTGACTTGCGTATGTTGATGCTTATGAGATAGTAGGCAGATGTCATCGGCAAAATCAAGATCCTCCAGCCTTTTGGTGAAACTCCACTGGATTCCTGTGTCGTTTTTTGTGGCCCTCAGCATGATCCAGTCGATCACCATCAAGAATATCATAGGCGATAACATACATTCCTGTCTTACTCCCGTCGTCACCGTGAATGGTTTTGTTAACTTTCCCTTGTGTATTACCTGACTGGTGGAGTCTTCATATAGTTTCTGTGTGATAGATATAATTTTTTTGGGTATTCCATAGTGGCTCATTAACTTCCAGATAGCATCTCTATTCACACTGTCAAACGCCTTTTCGAAGTCGACAAAAGTCATGTATAAGGGGGATTGCCACTCAAGGGACTGTTCGATAATGATGCGCAGCGTGGCAATGTGGTCAGTACATGACCTGTCTTGACGAAAACCAGCCTGTTCTTGTCTCAGCTTTTTGTCCAAGGCATCTCTAAGTCTCTCTATGATGATTCTTGTCAGCACCTTACTTGGAACTGAAAGAAGCATTATCCCTCTCCAGTTGTTGCATTGTGTCAGGACTACCTTCTTTGGCAGTTTTATCAGGTATCCCAGTTTCCAGTCAGATGGGATTATCTCTTCTTCCCAAATCTGCTTAAGTAGAGGATGTAATATGTCTGCTGATATGGCTGGGTCTGCTTTGAGTGCCTCTGGTGGGATGCCGTCCGGGCCAGCTGCTTTGCCATTTTTCATGTTTTTTATTGCTCTTATTGTTTCTAACTTTGTGGGTGGATCTGTACACACATCTAGTAGGTGATTTGCAGGTGGTATATCCGAGATGTTTGATGAGAGAGGATGGTTTAAAATATCATCAAAATGCTGTACCTATCTGTCTTTCTGTTCTGTGTCACTTGTTAAGATATTTCCTGTTTTATCCTTTACTGGTTTGTTGGGATTAATGTTCTTACCTGATAGTGTCCTGGTTACTTCATAGAGCCTCTTCATTTTTCCTTGTCGTGCCGCAGTTTCTGCTTCCTCTATCATCTCCTGTATGAACTGTCTTTTGTCTTCTTTTGCACATTTCCTGACCATGCGATTTACTTCACAATAATGTGTTCTGAGGTTTATTTTCTCTTTTTCATCCTTACATTTGTTAATCTTCTGCTTTATCTCTTTTCTAACTTCAATTTTGGCCCATGTCTCTGTTGTGATCCATTCTTTTTGTTCATTTTTTCTTCTCCCCAATATGTCAGTGCATGTTGACTTCCATAGTTCCTGTATTCCTTGCCATTTTTGCTCTACTGTTTCCTCTACTGTATCCTCTGCCAGGCTGGAGAGTGCTTCATACCTATTTTTTACTGCGCAGTTAAAGACTTCCTTTATTTTTGGACACCTAAGAAATGTTGTATTGAATTTAAAGTGCGGTTTATCTGCTCGATCCCTGTTGGATTTTAGTTTTAATTTTAGTATTGCAACCACGAGTTGGTGGACTGAGGCTGCATCTGCACCTCGTTTCGCCCTAACATCCATTAAACTTCTTCTCCACTTTCTGGAAACTGAGATGTGATCAATTTGTTTTTTTGTTTTGCCATCGGGTGACGTCCAGGTGGTCTTATGTATATCTTTATGGGAGAAAATTGTCCCCTCTATAATTAGATCATTAAATGCGCAGAAATCAACAAAGAGTTCCCCGTTTTCATTTATTATGCCTATTCCATTTTTCCCCATTGTGAGCTCCCGTTCTTTATTTTCTGTTCCAACTTTGGAATTCATGTCCCCATTACTATCTTTATATCTCTTTTGGTGATTTTTCGATTTGAGCCTGCAGGGCGCTGTAGAAGTCCTCTTTCTCTTCATCTGTTGCAGCATTTGTGGGTGCATAGCACTGGATTAAAGTTGTTTTCCTTCCCTTGGCATTGAAACAAGCTGCTATGAGTCGTGGTGAGACTGGCTCCCATGCAATTAAAGCATACAATATATATATATATATATATATATATATATATATATATATATATATATATATATATATATATATATATATATATATATATATATATATATATATATATATATATATATATATATATATAGCTTGCATATATACATATAAACATATATATATATATATAAATATATATATATATATATATATATATATATATATATATATACATATATATATAATGTATTTTTACATATTTATAAGATACGTACATGCATAGATACATTTTAAAAATAGATATTTCCTAATGTATTGCTTATTACAGGATCAACATGAAGTCAATGATCGTAGTTCTCTGCTTTACTTTTATAGCAGGTACCTTATGTTCTCCTTACAGTTTATTTTACACGTGTGTGTCCTGTTATATATATAAACTGTGTTCACTAGAATACTAGATGAGTTTTAAGCTGCCAATCTCCGTTTTAATCAAGCAGATACAATGGCAATTGTTTTTAAAGAATTTTTTTTTATCATAAACAATTACCATACTCTTAAGGTAAAAAAAAATTTAAATGTTCTATTTAGCCTATATAGAGTAAAATTAATTACACTTTTATCAACACAGTAAATACATTTATTTATTTATGACTAATAAACCCGCATTCTGTCATCTTGTTTTCAGCAATGGCATCAAACAATGACGGCGATGGAGGAGAGCTATTTAAACGCGTTTTTCTGAAAAGGTTTTTGTCTGTAATTATAGTCTCGTCATAAATATAAATATGTATTAGTTAACTCATTTATTGGTATTTAACAAGGCGAAAAACGCAAGAATTTATTTCTAGTTTCCATAACGCGTTACAAGACTGCTATTGAACTTGACAGTCGACGTGGTGAAAAATGAAAAAAAAAAGATCACAAAATTTTACAATGTTTTTAAACTGTTACCCGAATCCGACAGGTCGCGATTAGACATCTGCCAACATGCGACAATAGACTGAAACTATTGTGTTTGTATTTTGTAGCCAACATGCGACAATATACTGAAACTATTGTGTTTGTATTTTGTAGCCAACATGCGACAATAGACTGAAACTATTGTGTTTGTATTTTGTAGCCAACATGCGACAATAGACTGAAACTATTGTGTTTGTATTTTGTAGCCAACATGCGACAATAGACTGAAACAATTGTGTTTGTATTTTGTAGCCAACATGCGACAATAGACTGAAACTATTGTGTTTGTATTTTGTAGCCAACATGCGACAATAGACTGAAACTATTGTGTTTGTATTTTGTAGCCAACATGCGACACGAGACTGAAACTATTGTGTTTGTATTTTGTAGCCAACATGCGACAATAGACTGAAACTATTGTGTTTGTATTTTGTAGCCAACATGCGACAATAGACTGAAACAATTGTGTTTGTATTTTGTAGCCAACATGCGACAATAGACTGAAACTATTGTGTTTGTATTTTGTAGCCAACATGCGACAATAGACTGAAACTATTGTGTTTGTATTTTGTAGCCAACATGCGACACGAGACTGAAACTATTGTGTTTGTATTTTGTAGCCAACATGCGACAATAGACTGAAACTATTGTGTTTGTATTTTGTAGCCAACATGCGACAATAGACTGAAACTATTGTGTTTGTATTTTGTAGCCAACATGCGACAATAGACTGAAACAATTGTGTTTGTATTTTGTAGCCAACATGCGACAATAGACTGAAACTATTGTGTTTGTATTTTGTAGCCAACATGCGACACGAGACTGAAACTATTGTGTTTGTATTTTGTAGCCAACATGCGACAATAGACTGAAACTATTGTGTTTGTATTTTGTAGCCAACATGCGACAATAGACTGAAACTATTGTGTTTGTATTTTGTAGCCAACATGCGACAATAGACTGAAACAATTGTGTTTGTATTTTGTAGCCAACATGCGACAATAGACTGAAACTATTGTGTTTGTATTTTGTAGCCAACATGCGACAATAGACTGAAACTATTGTGTTTGTATTTTGTAGCCAACATGCAACAATAGACTGAAACTATTGTGTTTGTATTTTGTAGCCAACATGCGACAATAGACTGAAACTATTGTGTTTGTATTTTGTAGCCAACATGCGACAATAGACTGAAACTATTGTGTTTGTATTTTGTAGCCAACATGCGACAATAGACTGAAACTATTGTGTTTGTATTTTGTAGCCAACATGCGACAATAGACTGAAACTATTGTGTTTGTATTTTGTAGCAAACATGCGACAATAGACTGAAACTATTGTGTTTGTATTTTGTAGCCAACATGCGACAATAGACTGAAACTATTGTCTTTGTATTTTGTAGCCAACATGCGACAATAGACTGAAACTATTGTGTTTGTATTTTGTAGCAAACATTAGAGAACATATCCCTGTAGATAAAAGAAAATCCGAAATAGTTTCTGATATATGTTTATGTTGCTTGTTGCTTTATTACAGTATACATCTCAAACCGCTCGATAAAAATTGTTATACCTGGAGTTTAATCTACTTTTTGAATGTATATATCAGATACACGCCCCCGTGCGTTGATAAACGAGAACCCTGCAACTTAAATGATGAATTATACACATGCTGCAAAGGTTTGGTATGCGGGTAAGTTTTAGGCCTACGCTAATGACACCTTGTTAATGAAATGTATTGAAATTAGTCACAACATGTTTCATCTCGTATATTAATGACGTTTAATGCGACATGCCGTTTAATTCTTCTAGCTACTGACATGTTGTGAGTGATTTCATGTTGTAGATACGCAGCTAGTGTTATTTTATTACTCCTAAAGTATTGATTCATTGAGCGATACTAAAATCATTTATTTGAATCATCAAAAATTAGAAATATTAATGAACAGTCATATTGGTATGGAACATGCCGTCAACCAGCTTAGTTCAAAAGATGAGCGGCTCTCTGTAGAAGAACCAAAGAAACCTTACTGCACAACAACATAGCAGCGTCAATAAAATAAAATACAAATGAATTCCTTGTTCGTTTTATTTATGAACTTGTAACCGTTGATAAATATTACTTAATGTGTTTTGTACAAACTCTGATAATACAGTTGGTTTAATGTAACAAACTTTATTCAATGAACTGCAAATCTATTTTAGTGAATATAATTATAGAATTGGAAAAAAAATCGAAATCAATGTCAATATAGAAAAAAATAGTGGCAAGCATACGTGGTTAGATTTGTAAACTGCTATACAACGAAGCTTAATGTACATTAATAATTACAAAATAATATGAGCTGTGTAAGTATAATGTTATGAGGATTAAAAGCAAACATAATATAAAAAATAAACAAAAAGAAAATAATATTAGCCTGCAAAAGCTACTTAACTAAAAAATACATTTAGGATTGAAGGGAGATAATACAAATAATTATGATTATAACCAGTTGTATTTCTTTTCAGCTTTGGCACTCTTATAAACCATACTTTAAGATTTGATATTGTAGCTAGCCAAGTTTTAATTTAAAAAATATGATGTAGAAGTTGAAAATATAAATTTATTCTTGACTATAGCTAGTTGATTTGAATTACATTTTGATTGTTTACGTGATGCAACCATTTTGTGGGCTATTACCAACATCTGCTTGATCAGTAGGCGTGGTGAGAAGTTGTTGTAAGCATCTGATATAAGCTATGTGGCAAAAACTAAATGTTGGTATAAAAATCAAATATATGTGGTAATGGCTAGATGTTGGTGTGATTATCAGATATATGTTGCAATGACTAGATGTTATTGTAAGCATCGGATATAGATGTGTTAGTATAAGTACCATCTAAAAGCAGCAATGGCAAGAATTTGGTGTAAGTACTAGATATATGTAACAATGGCTGGAATTTGGTGTAAGTACTAGATATATGTAACAATGGCTAGAATTTGGTGATACGTGTTGAAAATATCAAACAAAAATGTTTTGACTTTCAGAGTTTGTAGAACTTTTGCTACGAAACGTCAAACACTCGAAGTCTAGTGTGTAAGTTATACAAGCGTTTCATTAAAATCTGTAGAGTTGATTGTTATTAATGATTGAAACCAAATATGGACACGTAAGCTATACAAGCGTTTCATTACAATCTATAGAGTTGGTTGCTATTAATGAATGAAAATCGGCATGGCTCGCTGGGTCAGGGTTATAGAGGCAAGAACATTAATAACGACTCACGCCCAATTTTTTTATTTTTTAAATGAAGCTTATTGGGTTTATTGAACCGTGGCCGTGTAACCGGGTACATTAAATCCTTTAATCTATATATATAACGAGCCGACCCGCGGCGTATCATACACCGCTATTTAGTTGTTTTATTTTCTACTTTTCAGTAATTCATAATTTGTGAATTCGACAGTACCAATTCTGCCCCTGAAAATATTTGCTTTAAAACTTTACCACCCCCCCCCCCTTTCCCCCAACCCCTACCCTAGCCCCCCCCCCCCCCTTCCCCCGTGAAAGCAGCCTCCTCTTAGTTACCTCCTCTAAGTTTAAAATCGTTCCAAACTAAATTATCTGCCCCTAAGAGCCGTCACTAAACGCGGCTCTATGATTATAAACATTTAGCGTGACCACAGCTCACCAGACCATGTGGTGGGTGGGGGCGGCTGGTATAAGATATTTCATTTGCGTTACATTGTTAGCGACGGGCTCCGAAGAATATACGTGTGCATACAAGCAGTTATAAAAATCATATAAACCTGCATTGTAATAAAAACAATATACATTGCCTAAAACAACAAAACATATGTTACATGTTCATTTGATCTCGTTTGCTTAGCGCTTAATTCGTTTGGCTTAATCCAAATCCTGGATTAAATCAGCATCTGCACGCACCCTACACGATATGCGAAGTACAATAGGACATTTTATATTCATAAAAATAAAGAAAAGTAATTGTTTTTATACCCAAAGCAATAAAACCATTTTAAAATACGTGGCTGATGTAATCAAAATAATATATAGAATTTCAACTCGACAGTAGTTTTAATAGCGATGGATATAGATTTTAAGTATGTTACGTTGTGTGCTAAATGCTTGCGTTTATTCATTATCTTTACCCGTACCTAATGTGACGAAAGGGGAAGATCAATTTGAGTTAACTTGTTCTAAAAAGACGTCGGCATACAAGAGGATAGTGATGTCAGTAATATGCCTAACCGTAAGTCAGGTAACCAAAAGAGCTGAGTGGACTCAGGGGCGTGGCTTAGGCTTTTAACCCGAATATTTAAAATCGGGATCCAAGTCAGTAGGACGTTTGCTACCCCAGTCTTGTAATTATCTGACACCAATACGAATGGAGTGCTTAATGTTTTGATGTAGCTTTCTATATTTTTTTAAACATGGCATCTACAATGTTTATTACTTTAAACGCACACAATCAAGTCAAACTTTTAATTTTTTTTATTTTACTGAAGATTGTTGTGTATATTTCACCCAAAGCGCATAAAATACAATTGGAATAAGCTTGTCACCACATTGCTGCTATCTGCAGATTCATCATTCACATCTTCTACGCTCGTGTCTTCTACTGCCTCTGTTTTCTGCAACAATAGATTTCTAAGTTTTTATAATATTCTTATAAATCAATTTTATTTTAAATGTGTTGATATCAAGCTATGGTACAAAGCAATCGAATATTGTATTTTATACTTTAAATACCAGTTGTTGCATGTTTTTTAACGGAAAAACAACAAAAGTTCTTTTTCTTTGCTTTTTATTTGTTTTGTAAAGTCGTATAGAATTTGTACATGGTTTACTGTTGAATAAAAATCGTATTGCGTAATTTTTCAACCGTTATAATAACAATACGAAACTAAATATTCTAACTATTTATCTCTGAACGTGGTAAATTTTAAAGAAATCCTAGAATAGCCTAGAATTTAGCAGCTATGTGTTCTTGCATTTATAGTCATATATAGTCATATATTCAATATTCTCAGTTACATAATTTTAAAAAAATGTCACTTGTAAAGTTTTGAATATGAATGTATGAAATTTTAAAACTAAACGAAAGCTAACTATACATTATAATATTAAGAATTTTTTTCTTTAATCGGAAAGGGAAGTATAACGCTTTTTTAACACATCAAAGTTTAATGAAAATTAACTATACTACTGACCTCTAAAGCAGTGGCATCTTTCTTTAAGGAAACAGTTATAGAATTTCGCTCATTCCTCTGTTGAACCGCGGGTGTCGATTGTATTTCGGGTAGGCAAACGACAAGAACGGCAACACAGAGGATTGACATGGTGATCTGATGCATCTTCTGTAAAACGAAACAGAGCAGTAAAGTGTCAATTGTGACACATAAACATAAAAAATCTCTGAAAATAAAATACTTAAAAAAAACTTTTTAAAAAACCACGTTTTTCTTGTGGACTAAAAAGTAGAAAATAAATTTTTCTTTTGTGCTTCCTCGAGCTGTGCAGATTCTTGTGATGACTGACAAAAAACGTGGGTACGTTCACCATCAAATTTCCCGACCCATCTGCCCGACCCACGTTTTTTGTATATATATATATATATATATATATATATATATATATATATATATATATATATATATATATATATATATATATATATATTACAATTACATTAAGTTGGTTATCGTATGTTACATATTTCTTGTTGAGCTTGAAATAAAGTAGTCCTATCTCCCCAGGAACATGACAATTGACTTTATATAGGGACGGACTATTTTTATTTACCGGAAAATATTAGGATTGATCCAAAGTACGCAAATACAAAATCAATATTCATATTTTACAATAAAATAGCGAATCATGACTTAGGAGATTATGAAAAATCCATTACTTTATGAAAAATCCATTACTTGACACACATTGTTGTTTATAGTTTAATTAATCCGGCGGTTATTCATCACTAGAGGTTCTCAAACTTCAATACCCCAAAACACACGCTATTAGTGTTTATTGAAATGTTTTCTTTTAGTGTTTACCCATATTTTAAATACGCTAATTCAAAATAATAGTTTATATATAAATAATTGCTGATTAGTTACTTTAATTGCTGGAAAATAAAATATGTATTTGGCCTTATTAATAGCTTCAAGTTGAACCCCTTAGTTTTAGTTAAACTATATTATTTACCAGTCTCAGTTATTGCACAATACACAATGCACGGTAAACCTTTGCCAGATAGTGTCATTTTAACTTTCAGCAGACTTAGTTAGAAGCTTAATACAATATGTTGGTTAAGCTAGAGTTAGCGTGGAGTTAAGTTAGTGAGTTCGCGTATTGAGTAAGGGGAGAGGGAGTTCATTATATTAAAATCGTTGAATGCAGAGGCGAAACTCATTTAATTTTAATGCATTACAATAGTTACAATGAGATTGTAACGATACATTGGATTCTTCACAGGGAAGCTATGTTACAATGCATTGCACTAGTTACATTAAGACTATATTTACATTGCATAAAAGTAAATCTATATAGATAATTTTAGATAAAGTACGTACAAAAAATGGGATGGTACTATAATAATATAAACAATAACATTTTCTGCTTTGTTGCATTAAACTGAATAAATAAACTTAGCAACGTAGATACTGAAACACGTATAGCTTGAAATAAATTTAAGTTTTCAGTCTTGTATCCAACACCACATGTACTGAATATACAACATCTTCAAGGTTATATTCAGCATCTAGTGGTAAAAAAAAAGTCAATTACGCGTGTGTCAGGTTATCTAATCCTATGTTACCATCTGTAGAAAAGTACACGGGCTATGAAAACAAGGAAGTGTTAAGTGGCAACTGAAAAAAATACCCCATTGATTTTTTGCTTTATTTCGCAAAATTTAGCAGCCATGATGGTATCTCTTAAGCTTGGATGATCTTCTAAATCAGATTATAAATCTACCAATAAAATGTGGTGCGAGGAAAATAGTTTCGTGGCCAAAACTTCCCAAGGTCGAAGTTAATGAGTAAAATTGTTACGTTATCTACAGTGTAAAAATGAAAAGCAGTGTGTTTTAATGTTTGTGAATAAGTTTTTTTTTTTTATTTTGCTTATACTTATGTATTTTATACTATACTATCCTAAAAGCAATAAATATTTTGTCTGAGATTATTTGTCTTTGGTATCATTAGTCCTGATATATTTTGTCCTGATATCTTTTAAACATGAGATCATTTGTCTTGAAATCATTATTCTTATGATCTTTGTCTTGTGGTAATTGATTCGCGAGACATTTTGTCGGAGATATTTTACCTGAGATCATTTGTCCTGAGATCATTTGTAATAGAACCATCGCAGCTTATAATGAACGAAATATTTATAGAGTCGGATAACTTATCATTAACTTCTCTTCCACCATTCACAGCAAGTTCATTGAGTTAGCGTCAAGCTCATTTATTCATGTCAGACATTTGTGTTCAACTAAAATCGATGATTTTATCACAAAGAGTTCATTCAGATTCAGCTTATCAAAAAGTATTTGCAATGTATGCTTTTCCAGAACAATAAAATTATTCTATTATTTACCTTCGACTATTCTGTTCTGGGAAATAAGATGTTTAAGTATTCTGCTTAACAGTTCGTCGACAGTAACTAGGGGGTTTTGTTAGTATTTGATTAAATAGAACATTGTAAATCTTTGACAACTGCATATTAAAACAGCATCAGCTATGTTTGACTTTTCAAACACACACACACCCCTAACACACACACACACACACACATATATATATATATAAACGGCCTTCGGGCAAGTGGCATTCGGGCATTTGTCGCATTCGGGCAAGTGTCCATTCGGGCATTTGTCCCATTCGGGCAAGTGTCCATTCGGGCATTTGTCGCATTCGGGCAAGTGTCCATTCTGGAAATCGGCCATCGGGCAAACGGCATTCGGGCAAGTGTCTTTCGGGAATTTGTCGTAGACCCGTTGCAAATATTTTAATATAAGTACAAATATCAAAAGGGGCTAAATATATATCTTGTCTGTGGTCACCCAATTGATAGCATTGTATAAACTGAAACGACACTCCACAATTTGTAAAAGTGGTTGTGTAAAATGTTCTCTGTATTTCTTTACATTACAAACGTTTGTTTGGGGTCAGGTAGTTTACTGAACGCAGCGCTTTACAAACCCGCCTGGGTGAGCTCTTTGATGCCACAAACTACTTTTCCAACACTAGCTGAGGGCGCTAACGATGGATCTGATGATACGAATATCTATAACGGACATTGTTCTCATTCAAATATTGATAACCCAGGGTGGTGGATGGTGGATCTGAGAGGTCTTTACATGGTGGAGCAGATAGTTCTGGTCAACAGGTAAGGGTGTGAGTACTTATTACATTTCTTAAATACAAATAATACACTTTTATATTAAATTAAATATTTCTTTGTTTAATTTTCTTTTTACATTATTTTTCGCTTTTATTCAAAGTAAATGTCAATAAGATTGTTATAGGTTACTATTGTGATAATCTTTGATGTATCGAATATTTTGAGGTTGGATCCCAGGTTCATATACGCAGGGAAATTAAGACAACTTAAGCTCTCATGGATACCGAATCACGTTATGGACATACACACACAAACATAATTAAACGGATGAACATAAACGAAAATGTTCTTACCGTACGAATAATATAGATACGCATACTCACTGGGACAACCTTAAGACAACTCCAATCTTTAATAAATTGGTGAAAATAGAAGTGGTAAGCTCTACTTCACCTGGCCCTATGGCCTTCAGGTTCGAATAGTTACTTTAAATGTGTGTGACTATAGATACACACACATATATAAATATATATGGATGAATATAAACAAAAATGTTCTCACCGTACGAACAATATAGAGGACGGATATTCTCAAAACAACGTCAACAATGAACAAAAATAACGGAAAAAATATGTTATTTTATTTGGATGAACGTTTTCTCTATCGACATAACATAATCTTCTCTCGTCAGAGGTGACGATCTAGCATCAGCAAAAAGAACTCAAAACTTTACTTTCGACGTGTTTCAAACTGACCCACGACTATCACGTGACTTCCCTATGGCGCCTGGTCAGGTGTGTTACAAAAGGCTGGAATATGTAGGACAAGGAGAGACGCTCACACAGAACTGTACGACACCAATATTGGGGAGATTCGTCAGATTTATAAGGTTCATTGCAATAAGTTTTCTTTAATTTGTTTATAATAGGCTTAATGAATTTATTTCTTCTAGTTATTCAGAAATAAAAATTGAAGAAATTTCTAAATATAAATTAATATATGTTTATTATTTTAAACAAACCAGACCTACTTATACTACAAATATTAGTAGTACAAGAAGGTATTTTAAAATATACAGGCCTATATTCCTATATAATACAAGCGTTGTGTGATAATTAGTGTGAAAGGTCTTCATAACGCAGTTTAACACAAACGATAGAATACACACATTACAAATTGCAGTTTATTATATAAAAGTAAAACATTATTATAATCTTTAAATTACTGGAAACCATTCTAAAATGGTTGGTATTGTAACTTAGGCGTGCTGGCTTGTTTAAGAGATGAGCAATTTAGTGAAGATATGTTTACCAAGCGTTGAATTGACAGATAGGTGGTTATTGGTTTTAAAAAACCAGGAAATGGTAAATTAACTGGCAATTACTTAAAGGTATATAGCAAAAAAATAATATATCAGCTTTATATTTGCACGGTACAATTGCAGCAATTTAAATCAATTATAATTACTAGAAACACTCGATGGATGTGATATTTAGAGTGAAATATATTTCAAATTATTTTCTTTCAGATACACACTCGAAGCTCTAAATTTTTGTGAGATAAAAGTCATGGTCAGCTCTGCAACCTACATGGAAAACACATTTTTGGCTAGAGCCAACTATTTCCTGCAAGTGCCCCCAATCTTTGTAACCTTTGCCCCTAACCCCCTGACCTGCACCTCCCTGTGTGTACAACGTCGTGACCTCGAGACGTGTACAGCTGTCAACTGGGTTAGGACCACGACAGAATGTCAGCTGTTAAACGACAACACCCGACGTGTTATTTTACTGTTTCCTAACTCTAGCACAGTCTTTTACATAGAAACTTAAGTGGAGCTAGGATCATTCACACAAAGCCCCTTGCCGAAACTTAGTTTTCAACGTTTTAGAAAAGCATTTTCTTAATATTGACTTTTAACAAAAAGATGCGATTGTATGTATAAACAGTTTGTAGTTTATTTTTCGATTTTTAAAATTAAAAAAATTACAATTGTATTAAAATAACAAACATCGTGGATTCTTTACAATACCCTTTTTATTAGAATAAGTGCAAGATAAAGATGATGCCAAGTAAAAAAACAGCTGTAAAATATATTGTGATCAATATACTTAAATTTAAATATTTATGTGTCGAGATTCAAAGTGTTGAGCTTGTTCACTAAAACTTTTTGTTGCTGCTTTGTCGTCATTACTCGGTTTCTATTTAACTCTATAACTCTTCAATATTTTATATATTTTTTTAGAATTGGAATAAACAAAACGTATAGTGTTGAAGTGTTGAAGTGAGTTAGATATTAGTTAATATATTTCTTCAGTGTCCTTTATTATAACTATAACTCCATTGCTATACTACCATTTATTTATCTGGTGTATTTTTATAATGAATTTTGCATTTTGCAGATAGAACCCCCCCCCCCCCCCCCCCACGAATTCACCCGTGAACAAAACTAAATTTTAAGTTGATATAGAAAATGTATAGATTTTTCCACTACCACCTCAGCCCTCGGATTATTTGGTGCGTTGTCGTCATACCGCCCTTCCACCTTCACCCCTCCCCCCCCCCCCGAATTTTTCAAGTGCCCTCCGGAGAAAAAAAAAATCTGAATGAGATTAAGTTTGTTACTAAACATTATCTTAAATGAAAACACCCACACAATATCTATACACAAGTGTATCAGTTACAATACATTAAAACAATTATAGCAGTCTAGTAGTTTGAATAATTCAGCGCATAAGATCGGTTCTGTAGAAGTATAAAAACTGGTATACATTTGTTCCGGCGACGACTGTAACCCAATCTTACTAATACGTTTTATAAATATTAAAGGCAACATGGATCTCGAAAGCTACAGCACACATTATATACTATATATCAAAATAACAAGCGACAACTTGGAGTTATGAAATATCGGAATGGTTGTAGAGATCAAATATAATACATCATCCAACTGTATATAATCAACCCAGTGTTAAGATGGCAATATAAAATAAGGTTAAACTTATCGACTACAGCTAGACAGTTTTCATGTTAACAATCAGTAGCTGCTTGTTAAAAAAACACCACTTTTCAGTAGGTATCGAATATATAAAACAGCAAATAAAAAACTTTCGAAAACCTTGAACTGCGTGGCTTTTAAATGTTAACTAACCCACAATCTACATACAAGATGCAAGTATATGGAGACAAAACAGCTTGCTCATTTATTGAAAGCTAAAGTTTTATGGAAACTAAAATCGATGATGAAAGAAACAAAAATCCTTTCAAGTCGCCTGATCTGGTATATGTCATTAATTATAGACGCAATTGATTATTCGATTCTTACCATTACAACTACACACATTAAGTAACAAATTATAGGGTAAACTCTTTCAAGCCTAATATGTAATGGATTTTATTAAACTAAATCTTGAGTTGTTTTTCCTACATGAACCACTTATGGGAAAATCTACCTCGAATAAAGAGGCAATAGTAACATATGTAAATAAAAGTTTAAGCGTGACGTTAATATATTGGACTTAAATTAGTTACCGAGCTCTTTTAACCATGGCGGTTCTGAAATTAATCTATCTATATAAATATTTATAAAGCAATGTAGGCTATGTGTTTGTTTCTTTGTTTGTTTGTCTTTTTCGCACAACTATACTTTAATCCAATCGCCAGGAAACTTTGGGAAGTCGTTGAGAATACTCCTGGGAAAGTTTCTGTGAAAAAAAAATTCAAATTCACAGGGTTGGCGCACCGTTCATCCGAGTGCCATAAAACGTTGGCGAGTTGATGAGAATACTCTCGAAGAGTTTTCTGCGGAAAAAAATGAAGAATGTTATGGGCGCCGAGAGTTCTATCTAAACACATGGTATCCATTACTTGGGCGTCCTCCATAGCGGGTAAGGACTACCACTATATTCAGCGTTAAAGCTTCCATCGGCGCAGCCGCCGGCGCCCCGGCTATTGCGTGACCCGAAGCGCACCGGGCTCCAATGTGAGTACTATGATGCATACGTTCGTTAAAGTAATCAGCACATAAAAAATAAACCATTTGAAAGCAAAATTTATAAAATGTGTCATTAGTTTAAGGTCTGCATTTTTAAAACAGTAGCACCACAGATGTTATAGTCACCGCGTGGGGTTTAATAAAAAACAAAGTGTATATACCTGTTTTTTTTTTAATTCAGAGAATTTAAATTTTGCCAATTTATTTTTAGGCAAAGTAGAATAGAAAAAATAAACTTCTGAATATTTCCCAAGATAAAATTTTATTCATAATTACTATAATCTTTATACTGATTAGCTTAAATTTATTGGGGAAAAAAAGAAAAAATATTAACATTAAAATTTGTTATTCGATGGTTTTCCTCGACTTTAAGATTTTAGTTGCTAATGTTTATTTTAAATTTTATTTTTTAATTATGTAAAAATCGGTGCTATCATTCTTACTTTTCATTTAACATATATCAATACATAGTTAATTAAAATGCTCTAAATGTCTCAAGTGTGATATATTAACAAAAAAATGCATCTAAACTAACACCATAATGATAATGAATATGGTAAATTATTTCTACAGCATTTCAGAGTAACAGCAACAATATAAAAGTAGTATATTAGGTCACTTTTGGAGCGCATGGGTGAGGGGGATGCGGATGCGGATGCGGAACAAAGGCTATATAGGAAAATACTCGGATGCGGATGGACAACGAGATATAGCAAAATACTCACCCACCTGGGTGGAGTGGGTGATGCGGATGGACAACGGGATATAGTAAAATACTCCCTGGGTGATGTGGAGGTACACCGACATATAGTAAAATACTCACCCACCTGGGTGAGGGTGGGTGAGCAGGATGGACAATGACATATAGTAAAATACTCACCCACCTGGGTGAGGTGGGTGAGCGGGTGGGTGAGGGTGGGTGAGCAGGATGGACAATGACATATAGTAAAATACTCACCCACCCTAGGGTGGGGGATGAGGATGCGGAGTAGGTCAGTAGGTCACCACCGGTGACCTTGTGACGTAATCAGTGACCCAGTTACGTAATTTTAATGAGTTTTTAATGAGTTTTTAAAATTTTAATTAATTTTTGACCTAGTTACATAATTTTAATGTTTTTTAATTACTTTGATTTTAATTATTTTGTTTAATTTGTTTGTTTATTTTTAATAAATTTAATTACTTTGTTTATATTAATTTTGTATTTGTTTGATTTTAATTTTTTAATTATTTTTATTTTGTTTATTTTTAATTTTATTTTATAATTAGTTTAATTATTATTAAACTAGTTACGTAATTTGATTTTAATTTATTAAATTTTTAAATTTTAAATTTAAATTTTAAATTTTAATTGATTTTAATTACTTTGTTTATATTTTGTATGTTTATTTTTAATTTTATTTTATAATTAGTTTGAATTTTAATTTAATTACTTTGTTTATATTGTGTAATTTTTATTGACTAGTGACGTAATTTGATTTTAATTTTTTAATTTTTAATTATTTTTTTTTAATTTTTAAATTTTTTTTTTTTTTTTTTTTTTTAACTTTTATTTTTTTAATTTTACATTTTTTTAATTTGTTTATTTGTTTACTTTTTGTTTAATTTGCTGGTTTGTTTATTTGCTTGTATGTATGTTTTAAATAAAAGACTAACACTAGCGTGGACTTTGTATAGGGACCATTCTCCAACACAACGAACGTTACAAACATAGATCATTCATTAAAGATAACGATTAACAACACCTGTTACTCGCTAATGGCACCCGGCACGTATCGATTCACCAGCGATCCTTTGTTCTTATCAAGCACCGTACAAGGGCCAAGTTCATATTGATCGCACCCACTGACCATCACACCTAATTAATTTGGTCACGCCTCGTGGGTTTATGTGTTGTTCACTAAAGCGAACACCGTAGGGATTCCGTGTTTAATCGAAAGAGCTTAGTGGTTAACCACAAAGCCAGCGTTAAGTGTGGGAACACCTGTTACCATGACACGCGCTGCGTAGTGATTTATGGGTATTCGCTCCGCTGCGTGTTTTTGAATGGGAATGTATTGATCGACTCGCCTCGACCCAGTGTACCATTAACCATCAGGCGACAGCTGTGCATTAGTTGTGTAACAGCTGGTACCACACTTTCCACTAACACTTAAACGTACAGTGTCATGGGTTTTTAAGTTTTTGGTACGAGTTTATGGGGCAGACGGAGGGGGAGGGAGGGGGAGGGAGGGGGGGGGGGGGAGAGGGGGAGTGGATTTGAGGCAGACGGAGGGGGAGGGAGGGGGAGGGAGGGGGAGGGGGAGGGGGAGAGGGGGAGTGGATTTGATTTTTTAATTACTTTAATTTTTTAAATTTTAATTTTGTAATTTTAATTTACTATTTTTATTAATTTTTATTAACGAGTTACGTAATTTACTTATTTGTTTGAAATTCATTGTAATTAATTTGATTTTAATTACTTTGTTTAATTTATTTATTTGATATATTTCTTTTCTTTGTTGTTTAATTTGATGGTTGGTTTATTTGATTGTATGTATGTTTAATAGTAAACGGAGAGGGGTGATGGTGGTTTTTATATTTTCTAATTAGTTTTATTAACGAGTTACGTAATTGGATTTTAATTTTGTTTATTTTAAATTTTAATTTTGTAATTTTTATTAACTAGTTACGTAATTTGATTATTTGTTTACTTTTTAATTATTTTTATTTTGTTTATTTTTAATTTAATTTTATTTTATAATTAGTTTGAATTTAATTTAATTACTGTGTTTATATTGTGTAATTTTTATTGACGAGTTACGTAATTTAAATTTGATTTTTTAATTAGTTTAATTTTTTAAATTTTAATTATTTTAATTTATTATTTGTTTGAAATTGAGATACATGTACACACACACACACACACACACACACACACACATGCGCGCGCGCGCGAAATTCATACTAGGTCGGTAAAGGCGGAGAGAACTTATAGGTATACATTATCATGGTGACAACAAAAGCGATCCTTATTTTATTTATATGAAAGCGTGTTTTCCAAAAAGTGTCACCATGCCGTTGTCATTTTCGCAGCGGGGTTTATTTTAAGTGCACCTCGTGCACGCTTGTTTACATTTTAAAAGTCGTGTCGCGTGGCTTCCCTAATAGAGAAACGAGAGGAAAGACAACTGTTCTAAAATTAGAACAGCCTTGTCTACAGACACGAGTATCGTCCCTTGTGAAAAAATTCGCGTCAGAATCCTTAACTAAACAGTCAATTTCTTTAACAAGTTAAAAAATAATTTAGGAAGACAAGGGTTAACAACATTAGACGCCACCGTTTTTGTTTCCTGTGACAACAAGGCACAATACACTTTTGTATTTTATGTCTTAAGTAGAGGGGTGGGATATTTTTTCTTTGTAAGCGTGTTGTAAACAATAGGTAGAGGAAGCGATTACTAGGTAAGAGGGGAGAGAACGTGACGTACATCGCGATATTTGAAAACATGGCGATGTTTAACCTCAACCAAAAAAAAGGCAATGAACCTAGAAGGAAGACGAATATATATCTTAGTCTTGCAGCAGATTACCTTCCCATGTTCGCTTTAGTATTACAGTTTTCATCAATCTTCTTTTTGACTTGAACTTCTTTAATTTTTAAGAACGTTTACTTATACATAACACATTACGTCTAATGACAATTTTTTATTTTTACCACTCAATGTATTTTGTTTTTCTATATCTTACATTGTCATCTTAATTTTTGATCACCTTAGTAAAAATTTGCTTAAGATTATAAACTTCAAGTTTTAAAAAACAACAACGTTATAGTACGTCGTGTCAAATGACACACCGTTTAAAATGTCTAAATTTAAAGTTCACCAAAATAATGACGTAAAATCTAAATATGATATGACGTTAGCATACATATCATTCAACCTAATCACTCTAAAGTACAAATCAATAATTTTTATTGATTAAGGGGCTGGGTGAGTTATTTTTATCACTATTCGACCTTCCCCTTCCCTTTTGTCCGCAACCCCTTTCCCCTTCTCCCATCAAACCTTGCTTCATCACACTAACCTCAATACCAACCGCTAGATACACAGACCGTACCACTACCCATTCTATTCCATTTAAGAGACAAAGGCTGTATGACAATCCTAAAGACAAATATCTATTCAACTAATATCACAACCCCTAGACACTACTCCAACAGACTGGGCTATGTAACTTGTAGACGCCATTCCTCGTTGAATATCTCTTGCACCCTACCTACATCGACAACTTTGTCCGCCGCCCTCGCCCCCGTCCCTAAACACCCGCTTGATAAACAGACCGTACCTCTACCCACACTATTACTTGGACAGACAAAGGACAAAGTAACAGACAAACATTTATCCCCCTTCGTTTACTGTCACAAGCGACAACGTTCCCATTCAACTCCGAAACATCCATGTACCAATTTTGAAACCTGTCTTGTTGAAAACAAAGACCGTCCCACTCTAGTGTAAACTCTACCCCGACCAACTCCGAAACAGGGATGGTCCCCGTCTGAAACCTGCCTCGGTGAAAACAAAATCCTTCCCACTCTAGTATAGACTCGGCCCCTAACACTTCCAAAACATCCCTGGACCAACCTTGAAACACGCCTCGGTGAAACCTAATCTCCCCCGACGCTAGTTTAAACTCTTCCCTCATCACTTCAAAAACATCCGTGTACCAACTTTGAAACACGCCTCGGTGAAACCCAAACTCCCCCGACGCTAGTTTAAACTCTTCTCTCATCACTTCAAAAACATCCCTGTACCAACTTTGAAACACGCCTCGGTGAAACCCAAACTCCCCCGACACTAGTTTAAACTCTACCCCATCAATTCCAAAACATGTCTGTAACAACTTTGAAACCTGCCTCGGTGAAAACAAACAACCATACCACAGTAGTATAGACTCGGCCCCTAACACTTCCAAAACAGACATGTACTAACTTTGCAACCACCCTCGGTGAACATTTCACCGACCCTAGTATAGAGGCGGCCTCTATCAATCCCAAAACATGCATGTACCATCTTCGAAACCTATCTCGGTGAAAATTTCACCGATCGTCGTATGAACACAGCCCCTGTCCATTGCTAAACATGCATGTACCAACTTTGAAACCTACATCGGTGAAAACTTCAACGAGTCTAGTATAAACTCTACACCTACCGATTCCAAAACATGCATGTTCCGAGTTCAAAACCAACCTCGGTGAAAACTTCACCGACCTTAGTTTAACTCTCCCTAACAATTTCAATGATGAATGTACGAAGTTTGTAACCTGCCTCGGTGAAAACAACCCCGTCCCTAGTATGAACTCGGTTACCAACAATTTCAAAACATGCATGTTCCGAGTTCAAAACCAACCTTCACCGACACTAGTATGAACTCGGCTACCAACAATTCCTAAACATGCATGTACCAACTTTGCAACCTGCCTCGGTGTTAACAAAAACTCCCCTGACCCTAGTATGAACTCGGTTACCAACTATTTCAAAACATGCATGTTCCGAGTTCAAAACCAACCTTCACCGACACTAGTATGAACTCGGCTACCAACAATTCCTAAACATGCATGTACCAACTTTGCAACCTGCCTCGGTGTTAACAAAAACTCCCCTGACCCAAGTATGGACTCTACACCTACCGATTCCAAAACATGCATGTTCCGAGTTCAAGACTAACCTTCACCGACACTAGTATGAACTCTAGACCTACCGATTCCAAAACATACATGTTCCGAGTTCAAAACCAACCTTCACCGACCCTAGTATGAACACGGCCCCTAACATTTCCAAGGATGCATGTACCAACTTTACAACCTGCGTCAGTGTTAGCAAAACTCCCCGACACTAGTATGAACTCGACTGCCAACAATTCCTAAACATGGATGTTCCAACTTTGTAACCTGCCTCGGTGAAAACTTCACCGACCCTAGTATGGACTCTCTACCTATCAATTCTAAAACATGGATGTACCAACTTCGAAACATCCCTCTGTGTTAACAAAACTCCCCCGACCCTACTATAGACTCGACCCCTAACAATTCCAAAACATGCATGGTCTAGCTTCGAACCGTGCCTCGGTGAAAACGTCACCGACTCGTGTATAAAATCTGTCCCAACCAACTCCAAACCTTCCCTGGGCACCCGAATAAAAATAACTCACCCAGCCCCTTAATCAATAAAAATTATTGATGTGTACTTTAGAGTGATTAGGTTGAATGATATGTATGCTAACGTCATATCATATTTAGATTTTACGTCATTATTTTGGTGAACTTTAAATGTAGACATTTTAAACGGTGTGTCATTTGACACGACGTACTATAACGTTGTTGTTTTTTAAAACTTGAAGTTTATAATCTTAAGCAAATTTTTACTAAGGTGATCAAAAATTAAGATGACAATGTAAGATATAGAAAAACAAAATACATTGAGTAGTAAAAATAAAAAATTGTCATTAGACGTAATATATTATGTATAAGTAAACTTTCTTAAAAATTAAAGAAGTTCAAGTCAAAAAGAAGATTGATGAAAACTGTAATACTAAAGCGAACATGGGAAGGTAATCTGCTGCAAGACTAAGATATATATTCGTCTTCCTTCTAGGTTCATTGCCTTTTTTTGGTTGAGGTTAAACATCGCCATGTTTTCAAATATCGCGATGTACGTCACGTTCTCTCCCATCTTACCTAGTAATCGCTTCCTCTACCTATTGTTTACAACACGCTTACAAAGAAAAAATATCCCACCCCTCTACTTAAGACATAAAATACAAAAGTGTATTGTGCCTTGTTGTCACAGGAAACAAAAACGGTGGCGTTTAATGTTGTTAACCCTTGTCTTCCTAAATTATTTTTTAACTTGTTAAAGAAATTGACTGTTTAGTTAAGGATTCTGACGCGAATTTTTTCACAAGGGACGATACTCGTGTCTGTAGACAAGGCTGTTCTAATTTTAGAACAGTTGTCTTTCCTCTCGTTTCTCTATTAGGGAAGCCACGCGACACGACTTTTAAAATGTAAACAAGCGTGCACGAGGTGCACTTAAAATAAACCCCGCTGCGAAAATGACAACGGCATGGTGACACTTTTTGGAAAACACGCTTTCATATAAATAAAATAAGGATCGCTTTTGTTGTCACCATGATAATGTATACCTATAAGTTCTCTCCGCCTTTACCGACCTAGTATGAATTTCGCGCGCGCGCGCATGTGTGTGTGTGTGTGTGTGTGTGTGTGTGTGTGTGTGTGTGTGTGTGTGTGTACATGTATCTCAATTTCAAACAAATAATAAATTAAAATAATTAAAATTTAAAAAATTAAACTAATTAAAAAATCAAATTTAAATTCGTAACTCGTCAATAAAAATTACACAATATAAACACAGTAATTAAATTAAATTCAAACTAATTATAAAATAAAATTAAATTAAAAATAAAAAAAATAAAAATAATTAAAAAGTAAACAAATAATCAAATTACGTAACTAGTTAATAAAAATTACAAAATTAAAATTTAAAATAAACAAAATTATAATCCAATTACGTAACTCGTTAATAAAACTAATTAGAAAATATAAAAACCACCATCACCCCTCTCCGTTTACTATTAAACATACATACAATCAAATAAACAAACCAACAAATTAAACAACAAAGAAAAGAAATATATCAAATAAATAAATTAAACAAAGTAATTAAAATCAAATTAATTAAAATGAATTTCAAACAAATAAGTAAATTACGTAACTCGTTAATAAAAATTAATAAAAATAGTAAATTAAAATTACAAAATTAAAATTTAAAAAATTAAACTAATTAAAAAATCAAATCCACTCCCCCTCTCCCCCTCCCCCTCCCCCTCCCTCCCCCTCCCTCCCCCTCCGTCTGCCTCAAATCCACTCCCCCTTGCCCCCTCCCCCTCCCCCTCCCTCCCCCTCCGTCTGCCCCATAAACAAATAAAATATAAGAAGAGTTTTGTTCTAATTTAGTGTGTGTGTGTGTGTACACGTTTAACATACTCGTACCAAAAACTTAAAAACCCATGACACTGTACGTTTAAGTGTTAGTGGAAAGTGTGGTACCAGCTGTTACACAACTAATGCACAGCTGTCGCCTGATGGTTAATGGTACACTGGGTCGAGGCGAGTCGATCAATACATTCCCATTCAAAAACACGCAGCGGCGCGAATACCCATAAATCACTACGCAGCGCGTGTCATGGTAACAGGTGTTCCCACACTTAACGCTGGCTTTGTGGTTAACCACTAAGCTCTTTCGATTAAACACGGAATCCCTACGGTGTTCGCTTTAGTGAACAACACATAAACCCACGAGGCGTGACCAAATTAATTAGGTGTGATGGTCAGTGGGTGCGATCAATATGAACTTGGCCCTTGTACGGTGCTTGATAAGAACAAAGGATCGCTGGTGAATCGATACGTGCCGGGTGCCATTAGCGAGTAACAGGTGTTGTTAATCGTTATCTTTAATGAATGTTCTATGTTTGTAACGTTCGTTGTGTTGGAGAATGGTCCCTATACAAAGTCCACGCTAGTGTTAGTCTTTTATTTAAAACATACATACAAGCAAATAAACAAACCAGCAAATTAAACAAAAAGTAAACAAACAAATTAAAAAAATGTAAAATTAAAAAAATAAGAGTTAAAAAAAAAAAAAAAAAAAAAAATTTAAAAATTTAAAAAAAAAATTAAAAATTAAAAAATTAAAATCAAATTACGTCACTAGTCAATAAAAATTACACAATATAAACAAAGTAATTAAATTAAAATTCAAACTAATTATAAAATAAAATTAAAAATAAACAAACAAAATACAAACAAAGTAATTAAAATCAATTAAAATTTAAAATTAAAATTTAAAATTTAAAAATTTAATAAATTAAAATCAAATTACGTAACTAGTTTAATAATAATTAAACTAATTATAAAATAAAATTAAAAATAAACAAAATAAAAATAATTAAAAAATTAAAATCAAACAAATACAAAATTAATATAAACAAAGTAATTAAATTTATTAAAAATAAACAAACAAATTAAACAAAATAATTAAAATCAAAGTAATTAAAAAACATTAAAATTATGTAACTAGGTCAAAAATTAATTAAAATTTTAAAAACTCATTAAAAACTCATTAAAATTACGTAACTGGGTCACTGATTACGTCACAAGGTCACCGGTGGTGACCTACTGACCTACTCCGCATCCGCATCCCCCACCCAGGGTGGGTGAGTATTTTACTATATGTCATTGTCCATCCTGCTCACCCACCCTCACCCAGGTGGGTGAGTATTTTACTATATGTCGGTGTACCTCCGCATCACCCAGGGAGTATTTTACTATATCCCGTTGTCCATCCGCATCACCCACTCCACCCAGGTGGGTGAGTATTTTGCTATATCTCGTTGTCCATCCGCATCCGAGTATTTTCCTATATAGCCTTTGTTCCGCATCCGCATCCGCATCCCCCTCACCCATGCGCTCCAAAAGTGACCTAATATACTACTTATAAAACAAAGTTAGGTCATTTTAATTATGTTGTTAATCATTTTCAAATAATAATGTCTGAATAAATTATAAGCAAGATTTTAATATCATGGAAAATCAAATGCACATACAAATGCGTATCTTCTTAATCTGTAAGACGAATTTAAATAATTTTGTACTGAGCAATTATATCAAAAGAAAAAAATGCGATTATCGTATAGTAAAAATAATTACTTTTCAAATAGTAATAGGTATTACCTGAAACTAAAAAATACTCATCAGTATCTATTGTTTGCCTTTTTGAAAGTAAAACATAAATTTCTTCTTAATTTTAAATCTTAAATGGGGCAAATTGTCACAGAAATTTGTGGTCACCTTCATTTAATTCCAATAAAACGGAGTGGCAACATTTCGTAACGGCCTCAGAGTTTAGCTATGTCATTGAGTAAAATGGCGTCCGTGTTATTAGTTTTTATCTTTTACTTCACAAACCTAACTTTAGTGGCTGGGGATCTCTTGAACGTGGCACTTTATAAACCAGCTTATCTAAGCTCTGTATTTTCAAGCACTGAATGGAAAGCTGATTGTGCTAATGATGGATTCGATGATACACATGCATCTAGTGGACACTGCGCCCATTCAGCCACAGATAACCCAGGGTGGTGGATGGTGGATCTGAGAGGTCTCTACATGGTGGAGCAGATAGTTTTGGTCAACAGGTTAGTTATGTTTATTAAACACTTTTTCAGAACAGAAAATATATAAAATAGATAGCATTCGTGTGTGTCCGGCGGGACGGATTTGTTGGTTTGATAATTCCTTCTTGTTCTCTCTCTCTCTCTGTCTCTCCCTCTCTCTTTTTATCTCTCTCTTTCTTGCACCCTCCAATCTACATATTTTAGCCATCTGGACAATATCATTTTAATATAGGTCAGAGTTACAATGTCTGTTAACTGTTGCCTATTTAGAAAATAGGTTATGGCGTAGTTGTGGTGTAGAGCATTACGACTGCTAACCCTAAAAGAGCAAGTATGAATTCAGGGTTCGTTTCCGTAGAACGACCCTGATTCCGCCCATTTCTCATGGTTACCTGGCTAAGATTAGAGAAAGTTAAGCCGGCTTAGAATAGTACTGACCACACGATGTCAGAAACAGGTGAATTCCACTCCATCTGTTCCGTGGATCGTCAAATTTAGAAAATCCACACTTGATTTCAACAAGTTACATTTTAACTAACGTTTTTAATTTTAAATACTAAGTATTTTACATGTGGAACTTGTCTCATTTTCAAATGCAATACGCAGGGTAGTAGTACCTAATTAATAGTACTTTTTTTCTTCCCTTGATTCCAAATGAGAATGGTTTATTGTTATATTAATTTATCTCAGTCACCATACCAACACTTTTCTTTGCACAGAGGGGACGACATAGAAACAGCAAAAAGAACTCAAAATTTTACATTCGACGTGTTTCAAACTGACCCACGGCTATCACGTGACTTCCCTATGACACCTGGTCAGTTGTGTTACAAAAAACTAGAATCTGTAGGACAAGGAGAGACGCTCACACAGAACTGCACTACACCCATCTTGGGGAGATTCGTCAGATTTATACGGTAATTTTAGATAACTAAAGACAAGAACGATCGACGGTGATAGACACATGTTTCTGTCCCTCTCTGAACTTTAGCAGAAAATAGATATACGTTTAATGGTGTATAGATAAAAGCATGTTCCCAAAACAAAACACGTGTATTTAACTTATTGTTCAAGAAGAATTACCATGGTATATTGATTAGTTATTTTTGTCCGTATTGGTATTTCTAAAATAAAATTTTAAACCAATTTATTTTTTTATAACAATCTCCGTACGGAATCTGGAGAAAAAATAATCATTTCTAATTTACTCAGATGAAAATGTTTAGTCAAAGGTTTAATATTTTCACTTGTATTAATTTACCTGAAATATTGAAAATTCGCATTTATTTGCTGAAACAATAGATTTTATTATTCAGATTCTTAAATTGGCAGATGTTATAGGTGGTATGTCCTATATACTATAACGAATGTATTAAACCCTAATATCATGAGAATATAGTACACTATTTCCAAAAGACGATTGCACTAAAATATAAATATTAGATTAAACATAAAAATACAGTAAATATAATGTGTTTTATGGAATGTTAAAAATGTAAATGTGCGCAACAAAAGTAATTATGATAATTAATTTTAAATACTTGCGTTTATAATAACGCTATTATCACATCTAAATGTCTCGTATATTAGTATGTAAGAGTAAGGGAGTGGTATTTCCTGTTTAATCGGACCGCAGGACTTTTTAAATTAACTTTTTTCAGTACTTAATTTACTTTAAAAATTAAAATAGAGTAAAAAAAAAATAGAGTAAAAATAAAGCGGGAGTGTGGTATATTATTAAACAGCCTAATTGTGAGGGGAGTGCCACTTCCACTGCAATCGGACAATAGAAACGTTTTTATTTCTTGGTGTGTTACTTAATCTGTAGAATAGAATTCGCGTAGAAAAATCAATTGCGTACCAAATGAACTCAAAATGCGTTAGCGCAAAATTATTAGTTTATAAATCAAACATTAACTACTTTTGTGAGAAATCATAAATAGCCTAAAGTAATAGGCCTACTTCTGGTAATCAGAAATCACTCATCATTTTACAACAACCAGTGAATGAGATCATATACCTATGTAGGAAATTTCGTCCAGCTAACTGAAACGATACTCAGGTGATCTTTATTTAGAATCCAGGAATAGCGTAAACTTTCTCTTCCGCTTATCGGAGGTCACTCAACATTTAAAGTGATCCAAATATAAGACCTTATACTTATTTTTTAAAGGTATCTTGTTCCCACAAAAAAAAAGAGTAAAGTACCACTAACGTTTACCGGATATCGTTCAAAAATAGAAACATACGCACACAATGATATACTTATGTGAAAGTTCGGCAGTTTTTGAAAGTAGAGTATTTAGCCTACCAATTATACTTATATTTACTAAAAATTGACAGAAAACTACAAATAAAGTATAATACTTATGTTTGACATTTCGTAAACATAAATGAAACGAAACCCAAGTTATCATGTTTACAGACACACACGATGATAGTAAATCCTTTATAATTCCGAATAAAGTAAAAAAAAAAAACATACCTTCGTATATTAAAAAAAATATTAAACTGTCTGTTATGAAGTTATCATAAATGGTGGTGTAGTTGACTGCAGTGAGTTGAAATAGTCGGGTGATAATTTAGGAAAGACATGTTATAGCCCTTTACGATCTACAATAAACTGGGAAATTAATTCTTAGCTATTCAGAATTAAATTACTAAAGGGAAGTACCATCAAACACACTAAGGACTTTTCCCATTAAAGCTATTATGAACTATCTAACTGTATTGTACAATATAATAGTATGTACATAACTACAATACAAATTAAAACGATATTTAATCCCTCTTCCATACAATAAGCTTATCCCAGTTATAACAGTGACCAAAGGAAAATCAAAGACGTTCAGTAAGAAAAAGAACGAGTACAAATACACTGGTAGTCAACAGCTGAAAAATATTTAACGAATGCCAATTTTTTATGATGAAACCTTAGCGTTATTAAGTAGTTCTCACGTTGCAAATCTAAAGTACATTAATTGCTTATTTAATTTTATAAATTTTATTCACAGATACACTCTCAACACTTTGAATATTTGTGAGATAAAAGTCTTGGCCAGCTCTAACATCTACATGGTTAACAATTTTTTGGTAAAAGATAAAAATTTCCTGCAAGAACCCCCAATCTTTATAACCTACACCCCTAACCCCCTGACCTGCACCTCCCTGTGTGTACAACGTCGTGACAGTGAGACGTGTACAGCTGTCAACTGGGTTAGGACCACGACAGAATGTCAGCTGTTAAAAGTCAACTGGCGAAAACAATTAACTCAACTGTCTTGGAACTCCAGTGCCGTATTTTACATTGAGGCCTAGTTGAGCTAGGACATTGGCTGAATGCCCATAATCCGGACTCGTTTTTCTGTTGCATTCTTTCCTTAAAAATTACAATATTTCTTTAATAATTTGCAGTTACCTTCTACTACTTAGGTCTATTCACTATAAAGTTCTTGTTAATAGTATATTTAAAAAGGGTTTTAAAAAGATACCTTTTATCTCCAATAGCAGTGAATTCTAGATCAATAACTCATGTTAGACTTAGACATGACTGAATGGCTTGAACAAACGCCACTCTCACTAAATTATACATGGAACTTGTATAATGTTGCGTCTTACTACTAATCGATTACCAATGGTTTAGTGCGAACGGTTGTAAAGCAGGTATTGCTTCTCTGTTAAAACAATGTTCTTTATTTTACTTTATCATCTGCACTAGATGTCGTCGAATTTGTATTTGTCTTTTATACAAAGTGTAAATTGATTTTAGTGTTAAATTTCTAAAATTCCACACTTCCGAATGCTTTGTTAAAAAAAGTTTGATTAAACACTTTTCAGCAACGTTGTTCACTTACTTAAACTTGGTTGGTTGCCTATTGTTTCCACTCTGCAAATACTGTCCTCCCAGGTCTGATGGTATTATGTCATTGTCTTTTGTTAGTGATTGTAACGTCTATTGTTTGTATCACGGTCACGTCCCTTAAATGCTCAGTGTGTTTATTGTGATGTGTATCTGATGTGTAGGCCTTCTTGCGCGGCAGTTAACGAAAGGTAGAGTGAGAGACACGACGTGTCGTCTGAGCTGTCGGTATATAAGAATAAAGTACTAAGGTAAACTCTGACAACTGTTTTTGTTTAAGTAATGTAACAGAGGAGTACCTAATTCATGTTAGAGAAAGTAAAGCCGGCTGGGCTTGGTGCTAACCAATATAGATTTTTATATCAGCACGGGAACATGCCTACAGGCTAAATTTTTTTAAAATTTGTCATTTTATAAAAAAAAAAGACAAAAAAAAAAACAATGCATTAAAAATCAAAAAATGTGATATAATAAAAAAACAATTCAAGATATGGCATATTCAGCTTGTTTTGTGTTTTTTTAATGCGATCTTCATTATACAATTTCGTTTAAACACTGTAGATTCACCCCTGAAGTAGCTAGGGCAAATAGACGATTACGACTCAAGATCTCATAGGACGATTCGATACCGATGCTACATTAATGTATTGTAATCCGAGGTCCCCAACTGTATATTTCAGTATTATATCTTAAATTTCGATCTTGTCTCTGTAACCTATACTAGGAGTTTGGTGAATACAATTATACATTATAATTGAATACTACAATTTGCATCTATTCAGAGACTTAAAATCATCTTGATAAAATGCTTTATATCCAAAAGATATTTTGAAAGAAAAACAATAGACTTTGTTAATATAAATCGGTACTAATTTATTCGTTGTCACGATGCGTAGTATCATAATAATGTGTGCTTTCCTTGATACCTTCATTTAATGTGCACTATTATAAGTTACTAGAAATGCTTTGCACATTTTTTATGTGCATCTTTTTGCGGTGAGTAAGATTTAGTATAACTAGATATTTTTAAATGTATTTTCTCTTAAACTATATATATATATATATATATATATATATATATATATATATATATATATATATATATATATATATATATATATATATATATATATATATATATATATATATATATATATATATATATATACATATATATACATATATATATATATATATATATATATATATATATATATATATATATATATATATATATATATATATATATATATACATGCCCAAAAGAGATGCCTGAAAGACATTCTGCATACAGAGAGTTAACTTAAGATAAAGTCCATAATCAACAATAAGTTCAATGTCTAATCAGATATCAGTACGGTTTTTGCACATGATTTTTACACTGCACTCAACTCCGCAAACTTTAAATTATTACACATATATAGTTGTTACCTCCCGTTAATCTCTAAAATGCCAAATAACTTTTTATAAACTATTAAAATAAACTAACTCTTGGATTAAATTTAAGTATTATAAACTTGTAAATTATCCATATAAGTTTCATATTTAAACCGAAAATAGCATACCTTGAAAGTCAAAAAATAAAAAGCATCATCATGCGCCAGTTAGATAACTTACTTAAAATATAATACATTATGTTTGCTTATAACACCTAAATCAATGTCGAACTATTAAAAAATGACGACCCCTGGTCAGTTTGTACTTGCCAGTCAAATCAGTGCTGAATCCCATCAGTACAAAGTACATGTTCTTCTCTTGTTTAGTTAAGTTTGAGCACAGTTTGGGCGAAGAAAACAAGTAACATTATATGTATGTGAGTTTGTAGAACATATGTATGCATTCTGTGAAAAAAATATCATAAAGTGAGGACCTACTCCAGTGCTACTAGAATAGCATTGCGAGCACACTAAAATCATGTTCATGATATTCATTGACGAGAAACGAAAACACAGCGGCCATATCAGACAATGATGTATACTGCAATCCCAATGTAAGCTGAAATTCGTATTTAGTTAGAAAAAAAGGTGAAAATTAACACTCTCAATTTACAGCTTAAATGTCATGTCCCTATACATCATTGTTTTTATGCTAGCAACTATATTTTTTTTTCTCATCGCACGATATATCTTGGATACAATTCACATTTTAGAACCACACCCTTTTTTAAAATTTCTCAAAAAACCAACGCATAGTACAATAGCAAAAAAAAAATAAACACGACATGATTTGGTACTTTAAATGTGTTTATTTTTAAAAATATACATGAAGCTTATATTATTTGGTTATTGTGAAACTTTCGTACATTAATTAGAAACGGATGTAAAAAACGCGTGTTAATAATTTCATTTGAATAATCACACACAATTAGTAAATTTAAAATTATGGAACAAACAAAGGGAGTGAAAAAATAAGGTGTTGTGTAGGCGAACACTGTAACACAATTTTACAAAACTATAATCTACCTCAGCACCATATATCTTGCAAATATAGCAACTATCGAATTAATTATCTAATTCACGAGTAACTATAAGATTTCTTCATCAACTCGAGATTATCAATTCCCTGTGTACACGTCTTACATAGTCGCATAAAAATACGTCACAATAACACACATCTTGAGACATATTTTATGAATTACTGCAAAAGCAGAATAGGTTTTCATTGTTTGAGCTTCCACAAACGTCACTAAACACACAGGTGAATTGAGACTAAACATCGAGTTAATTTATTCTTAGCAGAGATTATGGCTTCTATAAAATCTATAATTTAGTGAGATACGATTCTCGTAAAGTGAATTAATCAAATTGACATTCGCCATATTAGTTATTCCAATTGGATTGAATTCGTATTAATTTCTTTAAAATATATATAATCACGAGTAAAATAGCGACCAAATACTTTTTCTAAAGTCTAAATTTGAAATCAAATTATTATAATTGAACATATTCCAGTGCAAAATATACAAAATTTAAAGATAACCTGATTTAAGGCGTAAATTAATTGTTCCATATTTTTAGCAGCAACTCTTTTAAGTTTTCTTTTAAACTTAATTTATTTACAATGGAACAATACATTTCGAAAATATTGTTATTTTGTAACGATCAATTTTAAATAGTAATTTTTAAAAATGTTCTCATTTAACTTATTACATTTAGAAAAAAATATTTTTGGAATAACACAAGTCCTTGAAACGATATAAATTGATTTTAGCCACATATCAAACTACCTTGAATAAAATAGAAAAAATAACCTATTAAACATACCACAAACCATGAATATCATAACAGTTTTTTTTTTAAAAGAATGTCGACAAAGAGATACATTATTTAAGCACTATCAAAAGTCAGATATTGTTCTATTGGTGTTCTAAACGTAAACAAACACACACCCGTACAAATACACTCACACACTCGTAGGCTGTTAAAAATTAATTTGATTTATCAAATGAGAGGTACAATTTTAAGTTGTCTATGTGGTTTCATACCAGTGGACGGTGTATTTGGTTCCACACTTCCATAACTTTTTGTCGAATGGCGTAAGTTGTGTGCAAACACTATCTTAATTTACCTAGATAAAGGTTTTAGGGGCCTAACTCTAAAAGTTATTAATTTAAGTTGTAAAATCATTGTTTATGTAGTCAATTTACAATTTTTGGAGTCACCTCCACCCCCAGAAGTGACGAATAACGAATAACGTATTACAATTCTCAACAAAACATTTTTCATCTGGCAAATTTTGCAACGTTTAACTGGTGTAACTGTTTTCTCCCCCCCCCCTACCCACCTCCTCTGGGTGATAGCTTTAAGCTGTTCACGGATAATACTAACGATATTTATGTATAGTCAGTTCATAATACAGCTGGAAATAGCATTGTTTCTCAATCGTTGGCAGCGTGACGTTAAAGTGTCATCCCCCCGCCCTCCCTTCGCGTGATTTGTCAGCTGTGCTCTAAAAAGTCTATTTAACTCTAATCCATCATTTATTTAACTGGAATAATCGTTATTTTTTGTTCATGTATATGTGCGGACCTCTGTATCTATGCCTTTGTTCGTTTATGTTTATGTTTGTGGTTAGTTGTAGTTAGGGCTAGTTTGGAGTTACGTTTAGGGTTATATATATTTTCTATATTTGCATATTCACATTATTTTAAAATTTAATATATTCACAAGACCCGAGCAGAGGAAGGTAAATGCCACGTCACGGTCCTTTACAGATAGGTCTTTTCTAAAAGCCATTGCAGAGCCTGGACGGAACGCCTAGTATTATATAAAATATATTCTATGTTTATAGTTCAGTAATACCCGAACCTGATTATACTTTGTGAATAATAACAAAGTAGATTGAAATGTATTTAGATATATAATAGGTTGCATCATTTGTTGGTGAAGACCTAATATAAGAAATATATTCTCCTATTTCGAAACTTAAAATATGGCAAAACGTTTACAATTTTGAGTTAACAATAATTGTGTTCTTATTTTGAAAACAAAAGCACTAGTCTTATTATTGTTATAAACAGAATTTAAATTAATCAATTACTGCCACACACATATAAAAAACAAATAAAGTAGATGGACAACAAATTATTAAACATCATCTAAGCATCCTAAATATATAAATATATATTTTAAAGTAACCCTAAACAAAAGATTACACATTATTTATTAATATACGTTTTTAAATGAAAAAAAAATGAACTTATATGGTAGTACGTGTGGTAATACTATTGAAAACATTATAACATCAGCGTGTGTTTTACTTATAATATCGGGCTAATTTTACCCAGAGATTGTGGTCACCCATAGGTTTAAAATTAAGAAAATCACACTTCTATTCATTTGCTGTTTACAATTTGGTACATTGCGGCTAGGTAAACTGGTCTCCATGTTCTCGGTATTTTTACTTTACATCACTAGCATGTGTTTGGTGGCTGGCAGTTTATTCAATGCAGCGCTTTACAAACCAGCTTTTATGAGCTCTGTGAGGACATATAATTTTACATCATCCGCTGAGGGTGCTAACGATGGATCTGATGATACGAATTTCTTTAACGGACACTGTTCACATTCAGGCAATGACAACCCAGGATGGTGGATGGTGGATCTGAGAGGTCTATACATGGTGGAGCAGATAGTTCTGGTCAACAGGTACGAGTGTGAATAGTTACATTAGCTGGATGATTTGGGGTTGGGTTGTTTACAAATAATATTTTATTTTTAAATAAACATTTTTTACCCATAGTATATGTAGCAAGATAATTAATTTTACAGTGTGATAATGTTTCGTTTTTTCAAAGTTTCGCGTTCGGATCTCAGACTCGAGTACGGAAAAGTAAAGGCAGCTTTGTATAGTACAAACTACAATTTTTGTGCAAATGTCGTCATCAAACATATTATATACTGCCTAGCTTAGCTTAGGTTTTCAAAACATTTGTGAATATTTGAATACTTAATTATTTAGAGATGGCTGAGGTGTGGAGTGCTTAAATTTAAACGGTAAGGCTAATTTTAGAGAAAATGTTGTTTGTTGTAAAGTTCGTTTTCAGAGAAAATATTAGAAAGTTCGCAATGTATGACTAAAATTGAATGAGAACTACAGAGGTCCAATGAACATTTTATCTCATGATTTATATTATATTGACTTTTAAAGTTAATTATCTTTTTTTAAAATTAGGATACATACCTTAATTTGCAACTTAATGTTTTCTAAAGCAAATGCTATACTTCGTCATTTTCTGTTTATGTTTAAAACAGTATACAATTGTTTGAAAAATAATTATTTTAAAAAAGTTACCTCCCTTGAAAATTGAACGATTAACTTATGTCTTTGTTTTCTTTTCACAAACGATTGTTTATATGATAATACATCAATAGTACAAATCTAACAATCCTACGGTTGTTTTTTTCGAAGGGAATAATGTTTTTTGTTATCATCCGGTCTACGACCTCACAAAATATTAGGGGGATCATTCGTCAATTTATTTATATATATATCTCATATAAGGAGAATTTTACTCGCGGTCATTTTTTACCCTCCGTCGAGGGCCTTTAGTCAAACCAACAGTTTTCTTAAGTGGCCAAACCATTTACCTATAAGCATGCCAAAAAATAGCCAGATGTAAAGACGGTAAATGCCCTAAATTCCGTTTTCAAAATACCCTCTGTTTTTCCAATAAATTACAAAGATTATGGAGGGAAATACGACTGGTCAGTTTTGACCCAATACCCGATTTTTCCCGGACATGGCGAGTTTTTTGTGACACCCCAAGGCGTTCTCCTACCACCTCACAAAATTTCAAGGGGGGGTCGTCGGGCAAAAGTTTTTTTTCGTAATAGAGCCCATATAAGGCGCCGGTCAGTCGAGGTCGGTTTTGACCCCCTCTACGTGGATTTGTTGGCCAACGGGCTCTCGTATTCTATCGCAGACTCTTGCCCAATTTGAAGCGCCTGCGGCGCCGGGAAGTGCCCTATCGGGCACTTGACCACTTTGCTTTATATATATATAGATATAAACTAGCCTGCCCTTCAACGCGCGTTTTCGAGATCTTAAAAACTTTTTTCTATTGTAAATGGACATTTGCACTTCTACCAAAAATGTAGAGGTCGTCTATTTACAAGACGTCATGAAGCCAATAGTAATTTTTTTTTTAAATTTAAAATTTTGATTTTCTTTCTAAATAGCTACATTATTTGGATAAACATGTGCACAACGTTTTCTCTATCAGAATATCATAACATTCTCTTCCCAGAGGTGATATTCTAGTATCAGCCAATAGAACACAAAATTTTACTTTCGACGTGTTTCAAAGTGATCCACGACTATCAAGTGACTTCCCTATGGCACTTGGACAGGTGTGTTATAAAAGACTGCAAGCTGTAGGAAAAGGACAGACGCTCACACAGAACTGTACTACAGCCATCTCGGGGAGATTCGTCAGATTTATTAGGTTTGTTAGTATTTGTTGTTTTAAAGTGTGTGTTTATTGTCTAAAGTTTAACGAGTGCAATTATTTTAGAAATTAAATAAAAAGTATTAAATATCACTACATACAACGAAATTTAAACGAATATTAATTGTTTTATTTTGTGTATTTACAGATACACTCTCGACTTCTTGAATTTTTGTGAGATAAAAGTCATGGTCAGCTCTGCAATCTACTTGGAAAACACGTTTTCGGTTAGAGACAACTCTTTCCTGGAAGCGCCCCCGATCTTTGTAACCTACACCCCTAACCCCCTGATCTGCACCCCCCTGTGTGTACAACGTCGTGATAGCGACACGTGTACAGCTGTCAACTGGGTTAGGACCACGACAGAATGTCAGTTGTTAAAAGTCAACCCAAGAAGTTTATTTTCACTGTCTACAAACTCCAGTACAGTCTTTTATATTGAAGCTTAATTGGGCTATGACCATTCACCTAATAACATACCAAAAGACTTCGCCTTATATCGTAATTTCCTGAAATGCGTATGTTCATTAAAAAATTGATATAATTTGAATATCTTGTTCATTTTGACATAATTTATAGCTACACAAACACTAAAATGTGTGCTCATGGTTAAACTTAAATATCTTGATTCCTTTCTAAAGGAATACACCATGTTTTATAACATACAACGCACACAAAAAGATAAACTATTAAATAATGTTGGCCCATCAACGCTAATCGATTGGTATATTCATTAGAAAATAGGCTCTTTATTAAAGTATTGTTAATCTCTAACTTGACATTTGATTTGCTGGATCACCAGGATAATATACTTTCGGTACTATTATTTATACATAGCAAGGCACATTGATTGTTACAGTATCATATTATGATATGCTACAAACGAAAATTGTATCTGTAAATACCAATTTTATTAATAAACAAGATTCTACTTGCTTAGTAACACATGTCTGATAAGGGCTATGATTTCAAAATTTCGATCTTTGTCCATTCAAGTAAACAACCTTCGGGCAAGTGTCTTTCGAAAATTTGTCGTAGACAATAAAAAAAATTGAGGCATTATGAAATGTTACTGGTATAAAATATAACTGATAGCTGCTTGATGAATATTGCTATTCAGCATAAGCGCAGTACGTCTCCATAGTAAACAAGGCCAGTATGTGAAGACAAGACAACACATTTAATAATTCATAGATGAAATTTCAACAAAACTAAAATCGATGATGAATGACAAAAGGGAAAACTTTTCAATCCGCCAAATCTAGAATAAAAATGTGTTACCGTCGATGTAGACTCGACCGATTATTCTATTTGTTGCCCTTACACTTGTGAGGCATTATCTGACAACATCTTGTACTTTTCTACATTTGAGCGAAACTTTGAAAGAAAGTACACTTTCTAACCCGACAGTCTATTGTGCAGGTAAAGTAGAGTTTACCTTAATCACTCATATTCGCTAGCAGAGAATGGCTTTATATTGCTATCAAGTGGACCATACAGAATTTGAAATAATAATTTATATTTTAAATTTACGAAATTGAAAATAATTGAAATTAATATTCAATATCATTCGCAATATTTGAGATGCATTTTTGAAATTACTTAGATTATTAAAGAATACTGGTTACTATTCTGATATTACGTTCTTATATAAGACTTTACAATTAGCATATTGATTAGCATCTAATCACAACTAGAGAAAAGTGCACTAGAATGTATTAGAGTCACATCACTCTATGTAATAATACAAAAACATAAGATTATTCCAAAATGTTGTCTTTGTTCTTAATTGTAATGTTGTCTGGGATTCCCTCCAACACAATTAAGTATTACATGTCAATTGGTATACGCCGTATAAGCGGTTGCCTGCGATTTTAGTCTGCTTTTCTTTTTTTATTGGCTTCCAAAACCTTCTCCAACCAAGAAATACAAGTTAAGAGTTGTTTGATTTTGGAGTTTTCTCTTCTAGTGGAGTTGCCGTCTCCATTTATCGAATCTCATCTGCTCAGGGATACAAACTCAAGATTTTTCGATTGAACATCAATGTGCTTTACCGACACGACCACGACGACCCCTTTTTAAATTACTTGATTTTATAAGACAAAAGAATAATTGAAAACTAAAAGAAAAATATTACGAAAAAGCGAAAAGAAAATTTGTTGATACAGGTGGTTTTGACATTCTGCGTTAGTTAAGACGAATGCTAAAAGCATAAATAAGCAAGCACATTATTACAAGCAGGTAAATTGTCAAAATGTATAGATAAAATAGCAAAAACTTGAGGACAGCAACAGCTTAAAACTACTTAAAGATAACCAATGTGTTATAACAAAATGTTAGAAGTCTGGATTGATCTTGTGTTATCAAACTTTCTAAATAGTTGTTTCTTATGTTTGTCATATTTATTTACAGATCCACTTTCGACAATTTGCTCTGCAACCTACATGGAAAACACTTTTGTAAGATAAAGACAACTATTTCCTGCAAATCTTTGTTACCTACACCCCTAACCCCCTGACCTGCACCTCCCTGTGTGTACAGCGCAATAACCGCGATACGTGTACAGCTGTCAATTGGGATACGACTACTACAGAATGTCGTGCTACGGGTATTTCTATTAAACAAGTGAGGAAACATTTAAAAAGGATTTTTTTCTAAAACACACATGTCAGACTTTTTATGACAACACTGAATGGCTTGTACAAACACGACGTACGGTAAATTATACATTGAACTTGCTTAGGGATAATCGATTACTAATTGATATGCGCGATCATTTGTAACAAAGTATTTTGTATCTGCTAAAACAATGTTCTTTATTTATTTTACTGTTTCGTCAGTATCTGATATCGTCGATATTTTTTGTCTTCTACTAAACGTAATTTGATTTCAATTTTATTTTACAACGATAGCATACTTTCCCTGGGTTATTTTTACGATTTTTATTTTGAAGAAACTGAATTTTAACATTTTTTTCTTATTTATATAAACTACGTAAGTTGGCTGCTTGCAAATATTTTGCAGTGTGCTAATATTGCACTCGTTTGGTCATTACGGATGGAAAATTCAGAAGGTTTTTTTTTTGTTTTGTTGAAATTCGATGTCATCTTTGACATTCAAGAGCTCATGTTTTAGTAATGTTGGGGGTTGATATTTTCAACTTAATGTATCTTATTAATTTTTTTTTCAAAATAATTAATTACAAATTTATTTCTCATAATAATTATCACCAATTTATTTATTTTGTTATCACTAAAAAGTTCAGATATAACGAAGCGAGGGAAAATTAAATAATATTTTGTATAAATACAATGAAATACATTATGGAAAATGCTGACACAATGTTATTTTATTTTCACAAAGTTGTTGTTTATTTTTTTATTTATTATTATTATTTATTTATAATTTTTTTATTTATTTAGATGGTTAGTATCATTTTATTTCTGTCACGATAATAGTTCACGAAACACCACGTTGTTTGCTCAGGTTATGAACTGACATTTTTAGCTGACGTCGTTGGGTGGCGATCTTTGCACACGTTTTCTGACAACAATCTTAGCTGAAGTTGTTTGCTCAAGTTGTATGCTGAAGTTGTTCCCTGTCGTTGTTTTCTGACGTTGTTTGCTGACGTTGTATGCTGACGTTGTTTGCTGACGTCGTTTGCTGACGTTCTTTGCTGACGTTGTTTGCTGACGTTGTTTGCTGACGTTGTTTGATGACGTTGTTTGATGACGTTGTTTGATGACGTTGTTTGCTGACGTTTTTTGCTAAAAAAGTTTTAAGACAATCTTAGGAGACGTTAAACCGCACGCGAAAGCCATTAATTAAAATATATATCTTGTCTAGATGATGTCAGAATTATTTTTTAACTGAACGAGGTAGAAAAAACTAACCATATTTAAAATAAAATTTGTAGGTTAAGGGACGTTTTATTGATCAATCAATTGATGCATAATTTACTAATTGATGTATAATTTCATGGTTTAGAAGTAAGTAAACTTTAAGTTATTGCAACTTTTATTTGCTACACATCATAGTGACCATGATTTGAACATGTGGAGTAATAATGTATAGTAATAAAACAAAAAAAAGAAGTTTCGCATTTATTAGATTGCTAATTAAATTATGTTTATATTATTATATGGAGAGTTAACTTAAACATTAAAACGTATGTTGCTTATTACCTTTTTTGTCAATTCAGTATTTACCATAAAATAATGTAGATATAGTTTAGCTTTATTTAACTTTCTAAACGTGAAATTATTATTTCCCTTAACGCAGCGGGCGACGCGTGCTGTAGCCTACGAGATGGAATTACAGTATAATGGTTTGATGGGACCCGGGCCGGCTATAGTGAAAACGTCGATGCTGGCACGTATATGCTCATTATTATGTAGTCATATGTGTTTTATTTAATTGTGGCGCTTGTGAATCTTTCACGTCTTTCGTATTTATATCTATTTTTTTCTGTGTCCGAATGGTTGTAAAATTTGCCAAAATGTAGATTTTAATTTTACACGCAATTTAGGCCTATATTGCGTAAACATTGTTAAAAGATTATACGTTGAAGATTTTTATAAAAAAAGTTTAAAGCGAACAAAGGAAACGCCACTCGCGCTAAATTATACACTGAACGTGAATTATGTTGCAACTCTCTGCTAATCGATTACCAATGGGTTGGGGCGATCGTTTGTAAACAAAGTGCAGCGTCTCTGTTAAAACAATCTTCTTTATTTTACTTTATCATCTGTATTAGATTACGTCTATTCTTTTTTGTCTTTTAAACGCAATGTTAATTGATTTTATTATTTTATTTCCAAGCCACCATAATTTCGCATGTTTTGTTAATTGTATTTGTTTAAATCGACATTTTTGGACAACGTTGTTTGTTTACTTAAACTTCGTGGGTTGGTTGGTTGTCTATTGTTTCCAATGTGCTAGCACTGTCCTCCCAGCTCTAATATGTATCCGACTCACGATAAGGAAAGTAAAAACGACTGGACATATTGCTGATCACTATATCCTTTCATTTGCCGAGGTGACTAAAATAGGTGAACCCTCTACTTTATCTGCTAAATGGTCCATTTGTAAAATTGTATGTTGTCTTAACAGTTTAGAGCTCATGTTTTATAGAGCTAATGTTATGAGTAAATATTTCAAACCTTATTCATCTCATAAATTTAATAGAATACAATGTAATTTGTCGTTTAGTAACACCAGACAGAAATGAATAAAGTTGATTTTCTCAGTCACATCACGTCAGACATTTTATTTAAACACTGAGCTATAGAACTTCTAATTATATTAAAATACCGTTCAGATTACTTGTCATGAATCACTACGTTAATATATCTATAGGCTAATCAAGCATTAATTATTTTGTTTAAAACATACATTAAAAATAAAACAATGAGATCAAATTAAATAAAACAAAGTATATATCAAGATATATTCAGCTTATTTTAAGCTTTTCTACACGTTCTTCAGTAATCAATTTTAAATGTACGAGCCGACCCGCGGCGTATCACACGCCGCTATTTAGTTGTTTTATTTTTTACTTTTCAGTAATTTATAATTTGTGAATTCGACAGTACCAATGCTGCCACTGAAAATATTTGCTTTAAAATACTATCAGTTGGTCGTTAAGGACGATAACCCCCCCCCCCCCCCACCCTCATTTCCCCCAACCCCTACCCTACCCCGCCCCCCCCCTCTGAAAGCAGCCTCCTTTTAATTACCTCCCCTAAGTTAAAAAAAGTTTCAAACTAAATTATCTGCCCCTAATAGGAGTCACTAAACCGGCTCTATGATTGTAAACATTTAGCGTGAACCACAGCTCACCAGACCATGTGGGGGGGGGGGGGGTAGGTTGGTTTATGCCTAGTGAAGAAGAGAGGGGACTGCAAGGCGCGCTTACAGCTTGTTTTCTAGCGTCTCACAGAAGAGAATTATATATATAGATTTTTAAAATATTGTTAATTTCCCTCCAGAAGTAGAGGGAACAACTACGAGATTATGACTATGGATCGCATGAAACTAGTGGATTGTCATCCAGGTCCCCTACAGTATATTTTATTATCATATTTAAACTTTGGATCTTGTGTGTTTAGGCGGGGGGAGGGGATATTGGAACGTGCTACCAGGGGGCAGTCATCTCGAAGAGATACCTGAAACACACTCTGCTTACAGAGGGTTAAACAAAGATATCCGTTATGGTTTTCGCACGATTTTTTCACTACACTCAACTCTGCAAACTTAAAATTATTACACAATTTTAGTTGTTACCTCCCGTTGATCTCTAAAATTCCTAAACATGTATTATAAACTTTTTATAATAATTTAACTCTTGGACATAATTTAATTGCTATAAACTTCAAAATTATCAATACAATGACATACTTTGTAAATCAAAACATTAAAAGCATCATCAATTGCCATTAAATATAATGCTGTATGTATGCTGTTATCACCTAAACCAATGTCAAACCATTATAAAATGCCAATCCCTAGTCAGTTTGCACTTGCCAGTCAAATCAGTGCTGCATCTCATGAATACAAAGTACATGTTCTACTATTGTTAAGTTAAGTTTGAGCACAGGTTGGGCGAAGAAAACAAGTAACATAATGTATAAACGAATTTGTAGAACACAGTTGTGCATTCAGTGAAAATTTCAAAGAGCGAGGGCATTCTCCAGTAGTACTAGAATAACATTGCGAGCACTCTAAAATTATTTTTACGACTCTCTTTGATGAGACACGGAAACCATAGCGGCCATTACAAACCCAATCGAAAGATGCCTCAAAACTATAATGTAGCCTACACCACACATCTAATTAGGCTGCAATTCTCATTGATTTGGAAAAAAAAATGACAGCTAAAACTCTCGAGTTACTGCTTTTAAAGTCACAATACATTGTGAGCATAATCTTCATGCTAATTATCAAACTTCGTTACTTCGCTAAACCTGGGATTTGAAAACAAATCTATACCAACAACAATGCCTATAAAATCTCCAAAAATAAGGCAAAGGTCTACGGCAAAAATACCACGAAACGATTTTAAACTGTAAATGTGTTCATTTTTTAAAAATTAGATCTGAAGATTCAATTGATCGCCCATTTCTCGTCAATTAATACAGCTGTAAAGTAAAATTGTGTTAAACATTTCTTTCAAAGTCAGCCCACAACATTAGTAAACATGGAACAAAAAAAGGCATTTAAATAAAAGAGTGTTCGTTTAGGTCAACATTTTAACACAATGTAACGAAACGAAACTATACTCTACCACTGCACCGTTATACTAATATAACAACCATTGATTTAATTTTATAATTCATGAGTAACTGTAAGATCTCTACATGAATTCTAGCGAAGATACAACTGGCAAAGTTCAAGTGGTTTACCTATATCGATAGTCTGTGTTAGACTGTGTACACATCTTACTTAGTCTCATACAAACACGTCCCAGAGCATGTGGTAATCCATATGTTTAACTTACGTTTTAATTAATTAATTGTTATGTCGAGTGTAGCTGCATTGTAAAATGAGTTCAGCTCGGAAAAATAAAAACCCTCTCACAAATATTGATGAACCAAATAAATTTCAATCTAGAGCCAGTGAGTTGCAAAAGTGATTTTATTTTTAACTCAGTAATGGAATTTGGGCAGTATAGCGATGCCTGGACAGTATAGCACAAAACGTGACGTACTCTATCAGACATTGTGCCACGCCTACTGGGAGTAGCCCTTCGACGTGTCTTTTCCATAATTGCCAGGCAAAATTTGTCAGAGCAACTCGACATTCTCCGTCAAATTTACACGTAGTTTTAGCCATCACGTGGTCATAAATCTAAAGGTATTTTTCCCCTGTAAATAGAATGTATGCTGACACTAGACAAACACAAGTAAATCATCATAAACTTTATTTAAACGAAAATAAAATGCTAAAATGTCCGTCAGAAAAAGTGTAATTATATATTTGAATGGCTTTCTGACTCACGAAGTTCAGTATACAACTGACAACGACACGTAGGAGTTAGTGTTTATGTTTGCCATTAAAGCTTTTTTCATGAGGCAAAAATGTGGAAAAATAGGGAGCAAGGTAGAACACTTTATACATACATACATACTAACATATGAGAAACTTTTTTTAGATTATGCACATAAACATAGTTGTAGAAACAGCAATCTGCGAGAAAATTGATTAAACCCAATACTTATCTTAAGTACAAGCATACAAACAGTCATTTTTTGATTAAAGAATCGTTGTGAGTCAGAACATACAACTTTATAGGTGGTACGAAACATTCTATGTGGATCAGCAGATAAAAAGCTCATAAAGAATGCACCCTACCTGTCATTAGAATCTATTTTTAAAATGTATAATAAGTAACAGCTTTCCTGAATGTATGCAGTACGGAATACATTGAGTACTTAAACATTGAAACCTATTAAAACCTTTACTAAGAAATGTCAAAGGTGTATAAGTGTAATAATCAACGCAGTACCCTGTACTAAAATTCAGGAATTTTTATATCAGTTATTGAACTGAGAAAACAACATTGTTTTATAAAAATGCGATAACTAATTTACATATTGAATGATAAACGGATCCACTTAAAACCACAACAAACGATCTCATAATTATAACACACTCACAACCCAATCAATAAACAATACAACTGACATACATTTTGTGGCATCACTAGGTCGTTTACACCCGGTCGTTTTCCAATGGTGTACCTTGATAAGTCAGAGAAAAGTCTGTATAAGCCATTGAATACAAATTCCAGCAGACTTTATAATTCACATCTAAAAACAAGTCTCACACTTCAGCGTACATGTTTTTGTCGTTTAAAAACATGTAAGTTTTCCTATAAAGTTGTTCAAGATAGAACCCCATTTGAATACTAAAAGAATAAATTATTAAAGCAAATGTGAAACTAATAATAAGAAATTTTAATCAATCGCATGTGTTGTGATTTTCCACTGTGCAGTTTTAAGAAATGAAAGTCAAACATAAAAATGTAACATTTACATGATGCGCCTCGTACCTGTACCACCAACAAGGTGTCTATTACATCTTGGCAAGCTAGGCACATACCATTAGATGAAAATGTTTAAAATAATAACAATAAATATACAAATTTATAAACAACTCGAGTTTAAGTGGGTAGGCTTCGATAAAAAAAGTCTTTTTTTAATACTAGTTATGAAACAATTATTTCTCTATAGCTGTTTTAAATTACATCCGCCTATGTGTTACCATTTTTAATAAATGGTGTGAAAATCTTGGTTGCTATGACATCGGAGGCCATCTTGAAAAAATGAACCTCTTCTTAGGATTTCCTCTATTTATAAAGTATTGTATTTATATTCATAATCTTCTACATGCATATCTTCAAATTGTTTTCTTATAAACTTCAAAATGATGGGTCCGTTAACAACATAAAATTTTAAGGACTTCTGGGGCAAAAACTTAGTGTGTTATTAAATGACTCACAATGACTACCCCACGCCCCCCCCCCCCCTTCCTAATGAAATAGAATTTATATATACAATGTTTTAGTGCACCCCCCTCCTCCCCTCGGAGAAAAAAAAGTCTGAAATAACACGACCAGGGACTCACAGTGTTATAAGTGGTGTTTTTAAATGTCATGTAGTGTGTCTGGACCTCAGGTAGTTTTTCGCGATCCCAGGTAGTGTTTCAACGTGTCACGTAGTGTTGCTGTGTGCCACATAATTGTTCAATGAAATATGACGTCATTTATCCGACGTTAAACCACGGCTTGTGGTAGAAACGTATAAAACGTGGTTTTTAAAAAACTAACTTTCGATTTAGTAATTTCAACATTTTTTACCCCTCCGCGTTTGAAAAACTAAGAACATTGCTGTATATATAAATCAAATAGAGCAACGCATTAGCGTCAAGATGTAAAAAACAATTAAGCGAAACTTCACTTTAAAATTACAAGGAATTACATCGTGGACTAATTTGTGATTGTTTTTTTCCTCGTTAACACCACTGGGCCACGCTGGTCGATAAGTCAGTGTTTTTGTTATGCGGTATCCCCGCACACAGAGAAATGTTTTATGTCAATATAATTCCAAAAAATGGAAGCCAAGCCATGCACTAACACCAAATCCTGAAAGAAACCTAAAAAAACTATAAAACTACTTTCCTGATATCTTAGTTTACTTCGGAAACATTTAATATCACTGATATCTCAACATACTAGCCACCTGTTTAAAATATGGTCTCAAAAGCTGAGCAGGATACATGCACAATGTGTAATAACCTGAAAAAGATTATTTTATTTTCAGTATTTTTAGCCATGTATATGTGTTATAACTAAAAAGATCGCGTAAAACACTATAAAAGTTGTTTTTTTTTCTTCTGCGTCCTTTACTAGCTTTGTAGTCCTGTAACGTTTGATAGTGAAAAGAATAGCCTACAAGTCTCAGCTGATACATTCCCTACAAGTGGAAACAGTGGGCATAAAACCTCTAATAGAGTTTCTAGCGTAATATGAGCTTGTTTTACTTTGTCAGGGATTGTTCTTGTTAATAGCGATCCTAAGGCACATATTTGAAGTCTTGGAAAGGTTTTCTAATTTTAACAATTCCTGAATGATTAGTACGTTTGTTATCTTGAGCGACACTTTACATACCCTGTTTCTCCACTAGTAATTGGTAAAGTTTCCTGCCCAAATAGTAGCAACGGTAAATTTCCATGCCTAAAACTTTATTTTAAATAACTTAATTACTTTTGATTGGGAAAGAAAACATACCAAATGATACTACAGACTTTGAACACATAAACTTGATCTATTTATTTCTTGACCTGTTAATAAATCTAAAATACCTAAACAATAAATCAATGAATTATACTGGCTTAAACTGTTGAATATCAACTTGGCATATGAAAACACTTTTTGATCAACTAAATCTATGAATTTAATTATTTTCTTTTACTAAAGTTTTAACATTGATCCATTTAAAAAGACTGTGTGTAAATACTAAAATATGTAGTGTCCTGGATTTTTATTTACATGCTATATATAAACATGTAAACACATTTGAAACAATGAATTCGGCAATTTTTTTTCAGCAGTCAAAATGTTAGGCAAAACTTTTTTTTTCAGCTGAGGACCTTGTCTTGTAGGTCAACGAAAGTGATGCTCTGCAATTTGATTTATGTCTATCAACTCCATGTGCTAGTAATGTTGTATGGGGCGACCTGATCTAGTAGTGCGACTTTAACTTGGTCGACACTAAAATTGCTGTTAAAGGGGTAGGCTCGAGAAAAAAAAAACTTCTTAATTAAAACCTTTCATTGATTCATTTGTGTATATCTTAGTTAGGGTACTTAAAGGAAAATATGTCCATGCATCAGGGACTCTTTTGAAAGAATGGCAACGGCGGCCATCTTGAAAAAAAACATCCTTTTCTGGCGTTCTAAAATTTCATAAACTAACATATATATCGGCTATATTACCAGTGATCCTTCTTGTACTAACACTAATTAGGATTTGGATTGTTTATTTTGTCAGCCTGTCACTTGGCCAGACGGCCCTTTTGGTCCATGTCGCATGGCATATCGAATGCTATACAAACAATACGTTACTCACAACGAAACCGCACCCCCAAAATAATGAAAACGCGATCACAACTTAGTCTATATACGACGTCCCGGCCAGTGCGCGCATTGGCTGGCCAATCTATGAAATACATTGTCAATTTCACACTTTTCAGACTTTGGCCATCACGTCCCGTCCAGTGCGCCAATGTACGATATACGCTCTCAGTGCTAAACTCGTCGGGCTTTGGCCAAGAGAGCCGGCCAATTCGCACATTGGTTGGCTAATGCGTGCTTTGGCCGCACTTTGGGCTTTGACAATTATATATATATATATATATATATATACTTCGGTCTTAACAAATTTGCATGGTTAACTGGGAACACGATATTCTACATCAGTAATTTGTATTCATCCGATTATAATTCCCAACAATATACTACCCATACAAACACATACAAGCATACATTATTATAAAACTTTGATATAAAACAAAATCATTTACATTTTTTAATTAACATTTCACGTTCACAATAAATTAAACTCGCTTTTTTATGACATGTGATCTTTTGCAGAAATTAGATATACTGACAACTAAAATGTTTCATGAACATTTATGACATGTTGAAATAATTCTTCAGGTTGCAGAAATAAACTATAATACGACAAAATATAAAAGCTTCTCATATTTCTTTTTTTTTCAGAACTACTACAAGTTTTATTACAATACTAGTTTAAGGCAGGCACGATAGCATAATAAAACTACATTTACTTCTAACAACGGGAAATAAATAGGTAAAAAAACGTACTGAGTAAATAATGAGTAAATAGTAAAATGAGCTTGTTAAATCATAGTTATAGAAACTAGATGAATGAATATATATATATATATCGTCATAGTTACAGGTAGGCCAATACACATGCTGTTAGTAGAGTAGACCTGAAAGTCTGAAAACAAAACCGGAAGTAGCGAGATGATGATACAGAAACCCAAGGACAAAAAAAAATTGACGTCACAAAGAAAAAAGTTAATGTTTGATGTTCTGCTGTTGATTGTTTTTGAATAAAATACATTTGAAGCGTGACAATACAGCCGAATACGCCAGAAGCTTGGTATGAGAGTGTAGCGAGAAAACCTGCAGCCTTACACAGTGAACTGTCTCGCCATTCATTGTCATACAACACGTAGTCGTCACGGTAGTAAACATCAGCTCCTGCTATGAACATTATATAAAAGGCCATTATAAGATATGAAAAATTAGTGTTTATATAATAATATACACATTTATTTTGTGAATTATTACCGTTGACAAACTTGATGATAATTACCGATACATTACATACAAACCCTACTAGACCAATCAGCCATAACATGGTTTGTTTAGCAAATTCACCCACAAGATGGTCACATGACGACACAGGGTCTTCTGGACGAAACAATTTATATTTTGGACACTAGGGCCACTAAATGTAGGACAGCACAGTTTGAAACTGTCCCCGTAAACAGACAACTTGAAGGTTATAGACTTTAAGAAGTTGGCTGTCTTCTGATCGAAATTTAATTTAGTATTTCTGAAATCTAACTTATGACTTGTTTAGTGCGTGGAATTTGAAATTGATATGTGTTGAGGGTGTGTGTGGCTAAGATTTAAATAATTAATTTCTATGTTGAGTTTGGTTGAGCTGGCAATGCTGAATGAGTTGAGCTCAGAAAAGGAAAAATCAACCACCTTGATTTGAGGATATTTTACGGCAAAATTAAAAGTATGTACTTTAGTATGAGATACATTTAATACATCTAGTTCCATCATATTTTCATGAATTGTGTCTATAATGAGATCGTTATAACTGAGATCTATAAACGTTAAACGGTCAGTTGCATGCTGGATGGCGTTTTGGAGATTAGTGAACATTATAGTATTTAAGCTGCAATTTGAAAGATGTAATTCTACCAGAGTTATTAGGAAATCTATTTTACGTGGCAACCAAACACTGTACTGTTTGGTTGCCACGTGGTGATTCTGGTTGTCATGTGGTTTTTTTGTGTCCACCGTAATATTCAGGGTGTCACGTGGTGTTGCTGTGTGCCACGTACTTGTTCAATCAAAACTGACGTTGTTGGTCCGACGTTAAACCACGCCTAGTGGGATGGACTTGAGAAACGTGGCTTTTCAAAACAAACTTTTGATTTAGTAATTACAACATTTTCTAACCCACCACGTTTGGGAAACTAAGAATATTACTGTATAGATAAATCAAAAGGAGCAACGCATTAACGTCAAGATGTTAAAAAAACAATTAAGCGATAATTCACTTTAAAATTACAAGGAATGACATCGTGGAAAAATTTGTGATTATTTTTACCTCGTTAACAACACTGAGCCACACTGTGTAGGTCGATAAGGCAGTGTTTTTGTTATGTTATGCAGCATCGTTGCACAACTTGGCCCTTCACACAGAGAGAAAACGTTTTTTTTTTTTGATATTTTTTCCCGTTCCTCATTATTTGTTCAATAAAAACTAAATATAACGGAATCCAAACAAGCCATACACTAACGCCAAACCCTGAAAGAAACCAAATTAACTGTTATTGTGAGCTCAACATTAAAATCATTCAAAGTTGGCTTATAAATGACAAAATGTAGGGCTATATCAAGAATACACTTAGTACCAGTATTTTTTACATATTAAAATTCGCTAAGCTACCTTTAATTATACTTCTAAATTTTATCACTAACAAGCAATTCTACAATGGCTAAAAAAGGATACGTAGCTCAGAGATATGTTTTGGAGAATGACATTAAGAGAGATCAATTGGTAATTTTTTTTTTAAATATTGCGAGATTTCAGAAGAGATCAGGATACTTAACCTGTGACCTACTTAGGTCTGTTCTTTATTTATATTTTTTAGTTTGCTTGAGTTATGAAATTGACCTTGGGAGAGTTGTTAGCTCACCTGTTCTCCTCGGTCAACTAAACTCCGTCACGTCATGTGACTTGGATTTTAATCCTTATTAGAACCTCGGCCAATGGTCTTATGGCATTGAAGATCCTTCACCGTTCCTCGACCAATGGCCTTCCAACATTACAGTAACCTCCCTTGGTTTTGATCTCTGATAAAAACTCGAGACACGACTTCTCGAGAGGGAGACTTTTGACCTAGACCCCGGGAGACACAGTGCGGTGTGTGTGTGTGAGGTCTTATTAACACGTTTTTATTAACTCAGCTTCGCGTTTGTGTGTTTGTTGTTAAAATTGACATCGAAAATTAGCCCACTTCTGATTGTTCTATAGTTCTGAAATTTGGCATGCAGGCTACTTTCGCCTAAAAATTTCAGATGCAATCATAAAAACTAGCAATTAGAGACCGTAATTAGCTTAATTTAATTACGCCCTAAGGACCATAAAATTGAGGACATGATTTCTAAAGATACCGACAAGACTGTAGGCCTATTGACACAGTTACTTCGGCCCCAATCGATGTGAGCGCGCTGGCCGTGATCGTATAGTGGTTAGTACTTCGCGTTGTGGCCGCGACAACCCAGGTTCGAATCCTGGTCGCTCAAGATTGTTTTAGTCCGTGTATTTATAAACACTTAGTCAAGTCATACTTAATCAAGTCATTAGATAAAGTAGAAAATAAACTATATAAAAAACTTTTTAAAAAACCACGTTTTTCATGTGTAGCAACGGACTAAAAAGGAGAAAATAAAATACTTAAAAAAAACTTTTTAAAAAACCACGTTTTTCTTGTGGACTAAAAAGTAGAAAATAACTATTTACATACATTTGATGACAAAAAACGTGGGTCGGGCAGATGGGTCGGGAAATTTGATGGTGAACGTACCCACGTTTTTTGTCATCAAATGTATGTAAATAGTTATTTTCTACTTTTTAGTCCACAAGAAAAACGTGGTTTTTTTTAAAGTTTTTTTTAAGTATTTTATTTAAATTGTTCAGTTTGTGGTGATTTATTTTAGTTCCTCACCCAATTGTATGGCCATTCAAGTGTTTACGAGATAGTGCTTAGGTGTGTTATTTCAACAAGTTGTATGGTTATTCCAGTGTTTATGAGGTATTGCTTAGGTGTGTTATTTCACAAAGTTGTACGGTTATTCCAGTGTTTATGAGGTATTGCTTAGGTATGTTATTTCACCAAGTTCTATGGTCATTCCAGTGTTTATGATATTATATTTAGGTGTGTTATTTCACCAAGGCCTTACCTGTGACTTTAATATCTAATTGTTAGATTTATTTCAGTATCTGTAAGAAAAATGGTAAGGGAAATGATAATGAATAGAAAATGAAATTCGTGTTTTATGTTTACCGGCTTCATATTGTAGGCATTATGTAGAATATCAGTTTTCCTATTTGCTCATCAAATTACCAACATATTATTTACAAGGTAATCATTCACATGCTGTAATTAATAGGAGGGTAAACTATACTAGTCTCAATGTCAGAGGGGAAATATTTGGAAAAAAATTGTGTGTATTTAACAGTAAAACTATTATCCCGCCAACATTGTTACATCGCTCTATCTGTGCACTCTCTCTTCCCCTCCCTCCACGGCCAGCAGAAATGCCATAGCTTGTTACAGTGACCCGCCAGCTAGACTGTCTATTCGGGCTGGTTCTATCGTTTGATCGAGCACTGAGTCTGAAATGGTTATTGGAGGGGTCCAATACTGATGAGCATAAAAGGCCTGGTAACAGACTAATACGGTATTTTAACCCTGACCACTGCCCCTGCTCAGCACACCTTGGTATAAGTGACTTTAATATCTTTGTTATTGCTGATATCAAGGAAGGCTGATAAACATATCTTTTCATTGTAAAATGATAAAATGATAAAAATACTGTCCGTTTAAAAATGAAAAAGAGTGGTAAGAAGTTAGAGCGTTAGGCTGATAACCCGATAGTCAGACTTGGAATTTTTTTTGCTAACTCCCTTAGCAAAAAAAATTCCAAATTACTACTTGTAAAAAACATTCCTCCCAGAGAATTCTACAGTTTATCATATTTACCAATGAAAACTCAGCAGAGGAAAAGGCGGCCATTGAGCAATTATTTAACATGTCACGTATTAAATAAAGTCGAAAATCTCTGCGAAGTAGTATTCAAAAGTTCTTCTTGTATGACATACTTCACGCATAATTCTAAAACAAATACAATATAATAATAATTTTTGTATATTAAACATATAAATAATTAAGTTAAAACATTTTTTATAAATTTTTACAATAAAATTATTATTTAATAATTATTTTATTGTTAATATTCCCTTTTTTTTCTCAGAACGCAAACTCTACACTAAATCATACTATTCTTCAAATTAATGAATCTACATTTAAACCTAGGCGAAAACTTAACAGACAAATAGGGCCTTATTATCTAAGAACAATAACCCTGATTCTTATGTACAGTTAGGTCGCAAGTATTTGCAAAATTATCAATATTATATCTCTATGGGGTATTAGTATTTTATTTAACATAGACACTAACCAGTTAAATAATTTTCATGACGGACTTTATTTCGTCTGTTAATCCTCCAAGATTTGTTTTATTATGTATATTATTACGAACCCACGGGATCTTTACCTGGGTTGGCCTATCAAAGTTAAAGCAACCTGACACCCCTCAAAAAAAGGAGATTGTCGACCAGCGCTTAAATAGCCGGCCAGGTAATTAAAATGAAATAAAAATTCGCGGTCAAGCCAGATTTGTGATGTATAGTCGTGAGAAAAACCTGGAGGCCGGCCAATCAGATCGCTATAGTGACGCTGTGTATAGTGAAGGTCTATAGTTTATTGCTTGAACGCTCAATGGACTGGTCAGTATTAACTGTGGTAGAAACTTCTAATAAGATTTGACTCTCTTGTGGGTGCATAATTTCCCTGCCCCTTTAGCTTTCGTAAGACCGTTATTTAAGGAGATGTTTGAGAAGGTAAGGGGTAAACTAAGGACAGACAGACATACACTTGGACAGCTAGGCTGAGGAGACTCATGGGACGTCTCTCTGTGAGGTGGCGGCAAGGACAGTAGGGTACATCGTAAGGGACAAAGTAGAGAAGTCAGACTAAGATCTTGTTATTTTATAGTTGTAGATAGTTATATTTTTTCTGTTTTCACGTGGTGGCCGGTAAGGGTCATTATGTCTTTAAAAATAATTAAATGATATATGTGTTTATTTCTTTTTAGTTCTTGTTTACAATTCCCTGTCTAGTTCTAAATGATTAGAGAAAGGGGTCGTAACAATATGAATGTCATATCACACATATTTCACGAATATATATTTATATATATATATATATATATAATATATATATAGTATATATATATATATTATATATATATAAATATATATATATATATATATATATATATATTTACAGATAGTACATTATTGAAAAAATACTAGCATAAATGTTATCTGACACCTGTCTACCTGCCTACCTGCCTACCTACCTACCTGCCTACCTACCTATCTACCTACCTACCTACCTACCTACCTACCTATCTACCAACCTACCAACCTACCAACCTACCAACCTACCAACCTACCTACCTATCTACCTACCTACCTACCTACCTACCTAGCTACCTACCTACCTACCAACCTACCAACCTACCAACTTACCTACCTACCTACCTACCTACCTACCTACCTACCTACCTACCTACCTACCAACCTACCTACCTACCTACCTACCTACCTACCTACCTACGTACCTACCTACCTACCTACCTACCTAGCCTACCTACCTACCTACCTACCTACCTACCTACCTACCTACCTACCTACCTACCTACCTACCTACCTCCTACCTACCTAGCCTGCCTGCCTGCCTGCCTGCCTGCCTGCCTGCCTGCCTGCCTGCCTACCTACCTACCTACCTACCTACCTACCTACCTACCTACCTACCTACCTACCTACCTACCTACCTACCTACCTAACTACCTACCTACCTACCTACCTACCTACCTACCTACCTACCTACCTACCTACCTACCTACCTACCTACCTACCTACCTACCTACCTACCTACCTACCTACCTACCTACCTACCTACGCTACCTACCTACCTACCTGCTTGCCTGCCTGCCTGCCTGCCTGCCTGCCTGCCTACCTACCTATCTACCTACCTTCCCACTTACCTACCTACCTACCTACCTACCTACCTACCTACTTACCTACCTAATCAATTGCCAGTTAGTTAACTTACAACTTAAATATAAAGCTGTATGTCTATTGTTTTCACCTAAACCAATGTCAAACCATTATACAATGCCAATCCCTGGTCACTTTGTAGTTGCCATTCAAATCAGTGCTGCATCTAATCGGTACAAAGTACATGTTCTACTATTGTTTAGTTAAGTTTGAGCACAGGTTGGGCGAAGAAAACAAGTAACATAATGTATAAGCGACTTTTGTAGAACACGGATGTGCATTCTGTGAAAAAAATCATTGAGCGAGGACATACTCCAGTGGTACTAGAATAGCATTGCGATCACTCAAGAATTATTTGTATAACTCTCTTTGCTGAGACACGGAAACCATGGAGGCCATATAAGACAACGCTGTATTCTGCAAACCCAATCGAAAGCTGCCTAAAATTTATAATGTATATAACGGACACCTATCAATCAGCCAGATAGATGGTGAACGCTCCCGGATTCGTTTCAGGGATTATATGCAAATGGCCTAAAACCTAAATTAATGAAAACTAACTCTACAACTCACTAGGGCTCGTATCCGAAGTCAAGGGGAAACTAGTGAAACTATTGAAGTTAACAACTCATTCAATTTGCGTAGAACCTTTTAATAAGTGTACAAAGTCGTGGCAGAACACTAGATTTAACAGGATAAAATATTTAGTTTAGAAATAACAAAAACCCAACTTACAAAGCGTAAGAATAAATACTATCACTGTTTCTAAACTTTATAAAAATTGCCACAGTTCACATAACACTGCTATAGCATAAAGAATCACTTGGCCACAAGTAATATAATACTAGGATACTTAAACAACTTAATACTACACTACACACTCAGGACTTATGCTCTCTCACAGACGTCTGGCCAAAATGGACTCCCTTTGAGATACCTGTGGGCGGCCTATTTATAGACTGAGGCAACATGGAAGGTCACCTTCAAATCCAAAGGCCATTGGTTGGGGTGGTCATCTGGTCTGAATCAATCAATCATATTTTGATGGAAAATTTCTGAGTCTAAGACTCTCGTAGTAAGACAGCGGAAAAAAACCGGTAATTATACCGCAGACCATATATGGTAAGGGAACAAATGCAAACTAAAAATAAACAGACCTAAGTAGGTTACATGTAGCCTACACCACACATCTTATAAGCTGCAATTCTCATTGATTTTGAAAAAAAAATGAAAACTAAAACTTTCGAGTTACTGCTTTTAAGGTCACTATACATTGTGAGCGTAATCTTAAGGCTAGTTATCAAACTTCGTTACTTCGCTAAACCTGGGATTTGAAAACAAATGTATACCAACAACAGTGCCTATTATATCTCCAAAAATAAGGCAAAGGACTACGGCAATAATACCACGATAGGATTTTAAGCTGTAAATGTATTAATTTAAAAAAATAGATCTGAAGATGCATTTGATCTTCCATTACTCGTCAATTTAAACAGCTGTAAAACAAAATGTGTTAAACATTTAATTTAAAGTAAGCCCACAACATTAGTAAACATGGAACAAAAAAGGCAGTTAAATAAAAGAGTGTTCGTTTAGGTCAAAATTTTAACACAATGTTACGAAACTGTACTCTACCACTGCACCGTTAGGCTAATATAACAACCATCAATTTAATTTTATAATTCACGACTAACTAAAAAAAATTCTTCATGAACTCGAGCGAAGATACGGCTAGCAAAGTTCAAGCTGGTTTAACTATATCGATTCCCAGTGCTAGACTGTGTACACGTCTTACATAGTCGCATACAAACACGTCCAATTACCACAAAGCTCGACACATATTTTATGTAGTACTTTTAGAGCAACGTTTCATTATTTGAGCTCCAACAAACCTCACTCAGCAAACTGTAAGTAAATTGAGACTAAGCTTCGGATTCATTTATTGATAGCAGACATTATACCTTCTATAAAAATCGATGATTCAGTGACAAATAATTCACTTAAAGTGCATTTATTAAAAGTAGGCCTACATAAGCCATGTAAACTCTTCAAGGACATTTAACGTATTCCATTATTTACCAGAGACATTATAAATGTATTGGATAAATGTAGTTTGATCAACATTTCGTCGATAGAGACTCGTAGCTTGTTAAAATATAATGTAGTAGTTGTTCTGCCCGCGCGTTGATGGAATACATCAATGGGTTACCTATAGTATGTTTCTAGACGAGACCTTTTTCTAAAACTGGGTTACTTTAATGTAAACAATGCTAGCGTTAGATTTATTGGATCGTAATTCTTAAGGCGCGGGTTTGTCCACACTACTGCTAAGATACACGTCTTTGCAACCGCATATGTGTAAGGGGCGTTGCTGGCTGTTCTTGTGAGCAACCGGTTACAGCACCGCAGCGGGGTCGCTGTTAGTTCTCGGGAGCCGCTGGTTACATTACCGCAGGGGCGTCGGGTCTGGCGCCGTGTCTCTATTACATGATGCTCTTTGAAAGCTACAGGTAACCCAACCGCGAGGGCGCTGGAGAACACACTTGATTTGATTTAGTAAACGATTATAGTAGCCTACCGTATTCATTTTGGATAGTACTCTGTGAATAAACTTAGAGCTTACGGTGGAGTCTGGAAGCCAAATCGACCCTGCCTGGCGTCGCCCTTCGAAATGTTTTTTTGCAGAAACGTCCCTTAAAGTATTCTCAGCTACATTCCAAGGTGCCATGACTTTTTAACAGTGCAGTATAGCATTAATGAAAGAGAAACAGACAAACAGACATAAACACACAAACACGCACAGACATTATTTCATTTATTTATAGAAATAGATAATTGAGAATAGCATGGTAAAAGAGTTGACAGCTTAATATTCAAACAGAGTACATTAGCTAACATGCGCTTACAAACGCTTACGTACGCACACGCTCACAAACACAGACGAATAACTTTGCATCATGTAGGCTATATAATAATATATATATATAATGTATATTCTAAAACGTATAAATGAGTAGGGCCTATATGGGTGTCACATTAAATTCTTCTTGTACAGATGTAATTGGCAGTATCATTTTATCATTTGTATGTGAAACCATAATTAATGAAAAATAAATTTATATTTCGAGACATAAGCAAAAAGTTTGAAATTTTGAGATAATAGTAATTGTATCCATAGTTTTTAAATAAAACCACAAGTCTTATTTCCGCTATTAATAAATATAGATAAATGAAAAGGCAATCTGACTCAAAATACACGTGTATTTTTCATTTAGTATGCCGAGTAGGTGTATGAAATTTAAAAGCGATTATTTAATAGAATAAATTAAATATAATACGTTTAAATGATATCGAATTCTTGAACATCATCTAAGCCGGTCAATATATAAAGTAACCCTAAACAAAATACAACACATCGTTTGAGTAATATAATTTTTTGTGGGAATAAATGAATCATAAGGTATCACGAGTGGTAATACTGTTAAACATGTATTAAAAAATCAGAGTTGTGTTTTAGTTACAATATGGGGCAAATTTTACCCCGAACATGTGGTCACCCATACGTTAAAATTAACAAAAGTTTGCTTGTATTCATTTTGAGTTTCGAATTCGGTACAATGTGGTTAGGTAAACTGGTTTCCATTGCCTCAGTGTTTTTGCTTTACATCACCTGCACATGTTTGGTGGCTGGTAGTTTATTCAATGCAGCGCTTTACAAACCAGCTTTTATGAGCTCCGTGAGGAATTATAATATCTCATCACAAGCTGAGGGCGCCAACGATGGATCTGATGATACAGATTTTTTAAAGGACATTGTACACATTCAAGCAGTGACAATCCTGGGTGGTGGATGGTGGATTTGAGAGGTCTCTACCTGGTGGAGCAGATAGTTCTGGTCAACAGGTGAGGGAGTGAGTACTTAGAGAACTTGGTGAATTTGAGAGTTGTTTGTATGCAATGGGTGTGTTTTATATAGAACATTTTTTCCATTCTCATTCTCTTTTAACTGTAGTAACTGTAGGCACCATATTTACATTGATCAGTGGAATAATGTTTTATTAATGAAAAGTGTCTAGTTCGGATGTCCGGCACTAGCACACAACAATCCTAGGGCTTATCCAGGTGGAACTGATACCGAATCACTGAATAAAGGCTGATTTGCATAGTGTCGACCACACTCTTTGTGCAGTTCCTAGTTAAGATGTGAACTCTACTTCACCTGCCACATGTACTATAACCAAAATTATAGAGTTCGTCTATTTACTAGACAGCATGTAGCCAACAGTAATGTATATATATATATATATATATATATATATATATATATATATATATATATATATATATATATATATATATATACATATATATATTCGATTTAAAAAATAAAATGTTTAATTTATATTAATGGGCAAGTGCACGAAGATTTTTCTATCTGAATATATTACAATTCTCTTATCAGAGGTGACACTCAATTAGCAGCCGATAGAACAAAAAACTTTACTTTCGACTTGTTTCAAACTGACCCACGGCTATCACGTGACTTCCCTATGGCGCCTGGCCGGGTGTGTTACAAAAGGCTACAAGCTGTAGGAAAAGGACAGACTCTCACACAGAACTGTACTAAACCCATCTTTGGGAGATTCGTCAGATTTATAAGGTTTGTTACCATTGGTTTTCTTTAGTATGTTTAATGTTCAAAGTTTAATGAGAGCAATTATTATAAAAATTAAAAATATTTAATAAAACATCACTATATAAAACGAAATTACAACTGAACTAAATTAATATTTTAATTTGTATTTATTTACAGATACACTCTCGACATTTTGAATATTTGTGAGATAAAAGTCATGGCTCGCTCTGCAACCTACTTGGAAAATACGTTTTTGTCTACGAACAATTATTTCCTGCAAGTTCCCCCAATCTTTGTAACCTACACCCCTAACCCCCTGACCTGCACATCCCTGTGTGTACAACGCCGTGACAGCGAGACGTGTACAGCTGTTAACTGGGTTAGGACCACGACAGAATGTCAGCTGTTAAAAGTCAACCCACGAAATTATTTTTCTTTATCTCCAAACCCCAGTACTGTCTTTTATATTGAAGCTTAATTGGGAGAACACCATTCACCGAATAACATACCAGAAGTCTTCGGCTTAACGTATGGTGTCCTAAACTATTTATTTACTTTAACTAAAAATTGACATAATTTGCATTTCTTGTTTCTTTTTTACCGAATTTATAAGTATACAAATACTACAATCTGTGTTTATGGTAAAAGGTAGTTAACAAAATTCATTAATAAAGGCGATAAATGTTAGTTTTGTTTTCTATCTGTTAATTTTACGAGTTTTTGGAAACATGTAAGTCATATTTTATAACATAACTAAGTACTTTAATAAGCGTGTACATAACAAAAAACTAACTTTTGACTGATCGATGATCGGTCACCAATTTCCTGTTTTTTCTCCGTGGTGCATATCTTGCACTTTTTGATACTTTGTCTGTAGCATTTTTATGACCCTACTAATTAAAAAATAATCGTTTTTGCGCAAACTAACATGTTCTCTACCGAAAGTTTTATATTCGTCATAATATTGTTTTTGATCTCGCTGGAAACATGTATTTCTAATGTATCATATTTCCCATCTTCTCAGAAACACCCATAGCTTACAATCAGCTATACAAATTACACAATGCTATTTTCGTGAACTAATTTTTGTTACTTTTTGCTGTTTTTCTCAGTTCAAAGAAAAAAAACGTTTATGGTAAATAATATGCAAATTTTGAAACTTTTGAATACTAAAATTTTTTTATAAAAAACGTTTAAATAACAAGTTTTAATGTAATAATGCACTAATAAGGAAAAAAATAAATAATACACTATTATTTAAATAATCATAAAGAAAAGCGTTGTATATTCCTATTATTAAAGGTATCCAATAGATATTAAGAGACCCACGCTTTTGTTTATAGTTATTTAAATCGTAGTGTAAAATTTATTTTCTCCTTTTTAGTGCATTATTACATAAAATCTTGTTATTAAAACGTTTTTATGGAATTTTTCTAGTACTTTATGTTTTTATTTACAAAAGAGTTACACGACTAAAAACCTATGCGCACCAATTGAACGTGATGACGCGTTTTGGCCGTACGACGCGTGTGGATAGAACTGCCTACTAATTCGATCCAAATATTAATTAATTCATAAAAAAATAATTATGTGACCAATTAAGTCAAATAAAATGTCACGATGCATTGTCTTCATGTTTTAACCTACGTTCCAATTACGAACCATTTCTGTCAGTTAGAAGTGCCTGCAATTTAGCTCGGTCGTTTCCATCTAGAATGACAATAGACTCACGACAGACAGTTGAATAAAAGCTTGTAAAAAGTTACTATTTATCAGATTTTGTAAAATTCTGACCAGTAGCTCTTTTAAAGAGCTGTCGAGAAAAAAGTTTTAATATATACTGAAATACAAGCCGTATAAATGTGTTTGCAATAAATGCATAAATAAAAAAGCATTAGTGTTTTTAAAAGTACAAAAAGTTTTAAATGGCGGAGTTTTTTGGGGTTTCCATGGCAACCAAAGTTGTTTTCAACTATTTTATTGTACGTATGTTTTTTACAGATACACTTTCGACACTTTGAATGTTTGTGAGATAAAACATTTGTGTGGTAAAAAACAACTTTTTTTACCTGGATGTGCCACCAATCTATGTAACCTACATTGTTCTGTCTTTACTTGGACTATATTCTGTACCTTTGTCTACCCTTGGCGTTGAAATATCACTTTATGTTTATATTGCTATTTCAGTTACAACGCCTGCTTCCACCCCTAACCACGTTTAACCTACACCCCTAACCCCCTGACCTGCACCTCCCTGTGTGTACAACGTCGTGACAGCGAGACGTGTACCGCTGTCAACTGGGTTAGGACCACGACAGAATGTCGCTAAACGTTATGCCTCTGTCTCCAAACTTCAATACTGTCTTTTGCATAGAAGCCTAAAGTGTTTTGACTATTGCTTTATTTCCAGACGAAATTACACGATTATTTGTTTGTTATATTGTACCAGCTACGTATATTTACACACTCTAAAGTACGTGTTAACTTAATATTAGTGTTAGAGCTATTTCTTTATATACAAGTGAGAAAAAAAATTCAAAATAAAAAGGCATTGGACTTTTTATGACATCACTGAGTGGCTTGTACAAACACGACGTGTGGTAAATTATACATGTGACTTACATAGTGGTAATCGATTACCATTTAATGGGCGCCATCATTTGTAAGGAAGACTTTAGTGTTGTGTCTCAGTTAAAATAGTGTTTTATTTTCTTATTTTACTGTATAGTTCGTGTTTGTGCAGTCGATTTTTTTTTGCCTTTTACTAATTGTAAATTCATTTTAATTTTACTTTTCTACAATGCATAATTGTGAGTGTGTTCTCGATTTTTATTTTGAGTAAAGTGTATATTAACAGCCCTCTTTACTTATGTCATCTTCGTATGTTGGTTGGTTGTCCATACTTTGCAGTGGCCGCTCACATTGTTTACCTTTGATCAAAACAAATGGATGGTTAAGTCGGTCTTTTTATGAAAATTGAAAGTCATCTTCGATATTGGAGAGCTTATCTTTAGTTATGCTTTGTGTTGATAGTTATTAAAAATTGCATTGATAGCTTGTTAAGTAAATGTTGTTGTGTTGTTTTTTTATATTTTTAATCTTTATCAATATTTATTAGTACAATTGATCTAAATTATAATCTCTCAATATATAAAATTGTTATAATTCATTTTTTAAATTTACATCTTTAACATACATACTAAAAACAAAATCGATCTATGATAACTTATCTTCGACAAGTTAGATCAATCGCTGTTTGGAATTAAGTAGCTAAAACGTAAACAATAATTAAGTTAAAGAATTTTTCTAAAATAAGTATGTTTAATGTCAAATAATGTGACTAAAACTCTAACTTTCAAAGTATTTTATAACAATTATCACCAATGATTTATTTATTTTGCAATCACTAAACAGTTCAGTATATTTGGTACAACTACAATAAAATAAAATCGTATTTTTTTCACGTTAAAGTGTTGTTTTTTTTTAAATAATTTTTCAGATAGTTTAGGATTAGTTTATCTCTGCCACCTTAAAAGTTTACGAAACACATTACTTTTTTTGCTCAATTTATGACCAGGGGCGGAAATACCATGCCGCAGACTCCTCAATATGGGGGGGGGGAGAGGAGGCAGGTCTTTTACGCCAGCCCAATTCTGACACTAAAAAAAGAAATTGGTTTTCATAAATAATGTTTATAGTGCTTTTGTAAAAATTAGCAGGTCTACTATAGTAGTGATTATTCTGCAGTAAGTAAAGTAAAGTTTCCCTTTCAAACCTGACGGTCTATGCGGCAAGTTAAGTAGAGTTTACTTGTTTCTGTTACCTCGGCATATGAAGAGATAGTGCATTCAGCACAATGCCCAGCCACCTTTACTTTCCCTAACGTGAGTACCCATTAGAGTTGGGTTGACTCGGGGACGGTCTACAGGCTTGAACCCGGATTCGTACTCGAGACTTACGGGTTAGCAGTCCAGCTCTCTACCGCTAGACCACTCCGTCCTATTGTTATTCTGCAGTAGTTATTACATACTGTTGCGGAGCAAAACATTTTTAAAATCTACATGAGCTGTAGTTTTAAAGATAGGCAATCGTTCACACTACTTCCATGTCCTATTGCCTTTTTTTACATAGTCTAATAGGTATGCCCATAAATCTCCTTCAAATAGATGTATCCTACGTAAATTAGAAAACAATTTCTACTCTTAATCTATCTATATACTACCAAGACTCAAGTTTGTTTACATGTTGAATATTTATTTATTTTTTTTTTGTTTTTCCGATTGGTTATACGAGATAATCTGCACTAAGCGTAGGGCTGTAAAGTAGTATTTAGGTAGAGAACAATTTCCTTTTTTTTTAAACAGACTGTTATTCACAAATTTATTTAAAGACGTTAATTAATTTATTGATTTATTTATTGGTAGATTAACCACATAATTATAAAAGTTCAGTACAATGACTTTACCTATAGTGAATAGTGACGTCGCATACTTTATTTACTTTTTATAACAATAATGACGGCTTACATTGAAGATTTTGTTGCCATTCAACAGCTTAACGCATTATATAACTAATTCTAACACTTATATCAATTTTCAACAGTCCTTTTCATTTAAGTATACGATAAATTTCTCTAGATCTAGAATCCAAAGATCAGCTGTCGAAGGGAGTTATTTATAGATCTAGAATCTAGGACAAACCGAAATATTAATTAGTTAAAATTAAAATGATAGCTAATCTGTTAGTGTAATTGGCTTCCATGCGGGTTGTACGGGTTCTAGACACATTATGTCAATGTTAAATTTGGTTTTCAATTTTTTTTAGATGTGAATGATAAAGTTACCTATCGGAACATTGTGGTGTACAGGCCAGGTGAAGTATAGTTCACATGTTTCTTTCTCCTAAACATATAACGTGGATAGTGTGGTTAGAGCTATGCTCGGCCAGAATCTTTTTTTTAACAGTTAAACATTTTGTCTGAGACTTGGCGGAACACTGGGTATAGTTACTAAAATGTTTCCATCATTTTCTTTATGGAAACATATGTGTGGAAATACATTTTAAAAGTTCTGGGGAAAAGATTCTGCTCACAACTATTAAAAAAAACGTCTAAAATCTATTTTAAAAAATAAATCAATTTTCTATTTTTTCATAAAACCCAGTATGGATCTCTATAATGCCTGAAAATATTATATTAATATTGAGAATGAGTATCGATATATATTCATTTGAACAAGCTGACTTTTAATTCTAGCGCCAAAAATTCCGGCGCGAATCAATATTTGATTTCTTGTGTTAAGCTATTCTACTACGATTTAACATTTTTAAAGAATAATAAACAAAGAGTACTTGTTTAATGTAGCGTCTTTCCAGTAAGCTTCACGAGAGCAAAACTGTTGTTTGTTTGTGTTTTACAGTTTTATTATGATACCACATGGCTTTAAAACTAGATCTAGATTATTCGAATCAAAATTCTACAAGCTTGTGCAATAAATAAAATTATATATATATATATATATATATATATATATATATATATATATATATATATTTATTTATTTATTTATTTATTTATTTATTTATGTATATATATATATATATATATATATATATATATATATATATATATATATATGTATATATAGAGTGTTAATATGGCCTCAGAAAATGTGCGTCGGGAATAGGGCGATGTCCTACACTGGGATCTTGTTCACGACAATATACAGCAGATACAAAATGCTTATAAAGACACACACTTTTATTATAACACAGTGAGAAAACAAATAATTAAAAGTATTAATGTTTTTATTTACCTTTAATTTTAGAAAAAAAATGTATAATGGAAACACATTTTTTAAACGACATGCAACTATTACAAGAAATTAAATACTGTTACTAAGAATTTACATGAATATTTGAATAAGAACACCTAGGTTGCCAAAACATTAGATCGTTTACAACGCTCATCTGACCCATACACCATTTTCTGCAAGAGTAAACTGAAATTTTTTTTTTAAAATATAAAAGCAATTTAAAATCATGTTCATGAATATTATTGGGCAATTTCAAACAACATTTTTAGAAATAAAAGCGAACAATTAGGCCTACTGCATAGACTACAAACAACAGCAAAGATTTATGAAAAAAAAACGCAAAAGATTTATGCAAAAAAACGCAAACATAATACCGTATTAAATATGCTATGCTTGACAATATCATTCCTTTGGTAGATAAGATATAATTAAAATTTAATAAATGTGCACATAAAAAGTAACGTTTTTTTTAAACATGAATGCATATACAACCTGAATTCCCTTATAATTCCTTTATAATTTTATCTTTTATGCTTCATTTGTTTACATCTTTCTTGTTTTTAATAACTGTTAAGTTTTACTTATTCAAAACAAATCATAAATAAAAGAGAGCGTTATAATAATAAAGTTTAAATGCAAAAAAACAAAAACAAAATTAAATAATCAACTTTATTTTATTTTTGAGGTTTATATTCTGTTTGGTGATGCCATCAGCTAAATAGCCTCATTTAATCGTGGTCTGAAATCGGAAATTTTCGATGTTGCAACCTTTTGGGGATTTAGGATCTTACAACCTGTCGGGAAATTTTGTGTTGGCAATCATGCGC
>NW_026733296.1:0-67500 GCF_028476545.2 Physella acuta
AAAGTTCTTACATCTCATTGTAATGCACAGCGACTAGAGATCGAAAAAAAGTATAAAGTAATGCACGGCAGAGTAAGTTGTTTTTAATTGCGTGTAAGCTGGGGTGTAGCCTCAGATTTTAAACTTCCTTTTGTTGACTTGAACAATTAAAAACTACATTTATTAACCTATAATTTTATACCAATTTGATTAACAAAATTAATCGGTAGCCCAGAAAATCATTTTTTTTTAAACATTTTTTTTTTAAATGGCTACTTAGCCATAGCTCTATGTATTTGTAATGCTGTTATCCTTTTTTTAATGTGTTGTTCAGGTTCACCAGTGTTTATCCATTCAAACACAAGGTGGGCGTATGCGAGTGGCTTAGATGTTTGTAGTCTTGTCAAAGTTATTTTCTTTTCAATTTTTTTTTGTTCTTACATTGATTTGTTAATGATAGATATTGTTTTGGTATGAAGGATCAGTGGATTAACTTTAAAAGCAGCAATGTTTTGGTGGAAAGCATCATCTATTTTATGTCATATTTAACATGTAATTTTTAACTTATTTTCTGCTTTAGTTTACCCAGTGTGTCGAAAAATTAAACTACAAGTAACAGGTGCACAACAAACACTTAGCATTCATTATTTTAATAATATAAAATATCAAAGAAAAATAATACTAATTTAACCATGTATATATTAAATGACCATGTATCTTTGTATAAAAACGAGAACGAGGCCTATTAAATATTGGAAGACTTAAAGCAACGTTTAAAAAATGTGGGTCAAGCAACAACCTAGTATAAGCACACTGAACAATTGTTTGAGAGCACTCTTTATATTTGTCACAATATTTTAATTATACCCCTGATTGTCTGAGATAACCTTAAAAGGAATGTGTTCACCCACTCCAAATGGGTTGTTGGCAAATCCCAGTCTTGTGAGTGGGAAGTGAACTATATTTTTTTATAATTTATATGTATCTCTATTAGTCATTTTTTAGTCAGTTGGTTGAGACATCGGTAGAAGCCTATTAAAAATATTTAACTTAAAAGGTACTCTTATATAAACACATAAGTCCCACTAACAGATGCAATTTGATTAGTTCAAAATATACCTGACAACAATACTACTGGGGACAGTTGGCGAAGCCAGGTTATAGTTCAGCCTCTTATTTCCAAGTGGGATGAAAGGCTAACTACAACTAATGCTAATGACAATATGGCACCTGTGTAATCACATCAATCAGTAATGCTAGAACTTAGGGAGTAAGTAAAGTTTCCCTTTTCAACCTGACGGTCCATAGGGCAAGTGAAGTAGAGTTCACTTGTTTCTGTGACCTCGGCATATGAAGAGATAGTGTAGTAAGCTCTATGCCCAGCCGCCTTTACTTTCCCTAATGTGAGTTAGATACCCATCAGAGCTGGGTGGACTCAGGGACGGTCTTTTTACTTGAACCTGGATTCAAACTTGAGACTTAGGGGTTAGCAGTCCAGCTCTCTACCGCTAGACAGCTCCATCCCACAGAACTTATGAGGCATGACATTAAACAGTGAAGAGTTTTTCAATGTTAAATATGGTTGGTTGATGCTGGTAGCTTGGTTTTAAATTTAAAAAAAAATAACCTAAAGTTTCTATTTGTAAAACTTGAGTAGTTATGAAGAAAGACAAATATGATAAAGGATACTTTTCAAATACTATTTCTTTTCATGATGTGAGATGTACAGCTGATTTATAATAAGATAGAGAAGAGGTACATCAGATTTGTGAAGGCGATGTAGGGGGGGTACATCTGGTTTGTGAAGGAGATGTTGTAGGGGAGGTACATTTGGTTTGTGAAGGAGATGTTGTAGGGGAGGTACATCTGGTTTCTGAAGGAGATGTTGTAGGGGGGGGGGGTACATCTGGTTTGTGAAGGAGATGTTGTAAGGGAAGTACATCTGATTTGTGAAGGAGATGTTGTAGGGGAAGTACATCTGGTTTGTGAAGGAGATGTTGTAGGGGAAGTACATCTGGTTTGTGAAGGAGATGTTGTAGGGGAAGTACATCTGGTTTGTGAAGGAGATGTTGAAGGGGAGGTACATCTGGTTTGTGAAGGAGATGTTGTAGGGGAAATACATCTGGTTTGTGAAGGAGATGTTGTAGGAGAAGTACATCTGGTTTGTGAAGATGTTGTAGGGGGGTACATCTGGTTTGAGAGATGTTGTAGGGGGGTACATCTGGTTTGTGAAGGAGATATGGGGGGGTTACATCTGTTTTGTTAAGGAGATATTGTAGGGGAGGTACATCTGGTTTGTGAAGATGTTGTAGGGTGGTACATCTGGTTTGTGAAGGAGATGTTGTAGGGGAGGTACATCTGGTTTCTGAAGGAGATGTAGGGGGGGGGGGTACATCTGTTTTGTTAAGGAGATATTGTAGGGGAGGTACATCTGGTTTGTGAAGATGTTGTAGGGGGGTACATCTGGTTTGTGAAGGAGATATTGTAGGGGGGGTACATCTGGTTTGTGAAGGAGATATTGTAGGGGGGGGTACATCTGGTTTGTGAAGATGTAGGGGGGGGGGGTACATCTGGTCTGGTTTGTGAAGGAGATTTAGGGGAGGTACATCTGGTTTGAGAGGAGATGTTGTTTGGCAAATAAATGACATCACAATAGCTTCAACCAATCATACCAACTTGACTATCATGCTGTACGTAACAAAATATGTCAATAATATCTTGCAATAAGAGGCAAGCCTAAGCATGTTAGCTTGTCATCATTCGTTTCTATGTATAAAGAGACTGTCTTAAATTTATTAAGACATGTTCTTACGCTGCTTGCAAAAAAATGATTGCCGGTTTGTCATAAGCTTAAAGCATTGCATAAAATGTAACAAAACCTGTGGCGTTTAGTTTGTGATGCACGCCACCCAGAGGTGACTACACTGAGGACTATCTAAACTATTATCCAGTTGACTTCTGGTAAAGGATTTCCATGTAATTATGACTCATAGTTGACATATTTCAGCACACTATTATAATCAACGCACTAGCAGTATAAAATATGTTGATACTTTTGTTTCTGACTCACAAATAACAAAATCATGTCGACGGATGGTTATTGAAAGCATTTCGTTATAAGATCAATCACGCAGGAACGTTGAATGCCAAGTGAGATAATGACTTTGAAATGTCATGTTGCTTGGAAAACATGACTTGTGTATTGATAAAACTCTTGCGTGAGACTCCATCGATTGGCAACAGGTTGTCCTACACAGCGGCCTAGGTATGGTTGATGCGCTTTATCTAGGGTGTGGTCGCTCAGGCATAGGCTTAGATATAATGGTTCTGTAATAGATACTTATGATAATAGCGATGATATGACATGTATACGTGCCAGCCAATTTTCAAGCAAATATCAACCTGATCATGGGCGCCGCGGTAGTAAGCTAATTTAGTATATTTAAATGCAAAAACTGTACTTTAAATTCAGGTCCTTATAAACGGTTTGGTCATTTACACTCAAAAATGATTTTTTTTTCAAGGATATATTTTTTGTTTTCAAACTTAGTTCCTTAAGAAGTTCCTTGAAAACTACATCAGTGGCGTCGCTAGGTCGGGTGTCACCCCCTTTTTTCACTGTAAATTTTGCAATTGTTTAACCCCCCCCCCCCCCCCCCCCCCCCAGGTAAATGCTGTAAAATGTTCGCATTTAATACTAATTATGTTTGTCTATAATCGGTTGTTAACACAGCTGGATGTAACATTGTTTTCTCTACAGTTTGCATGTTTACCTGATAGTGTCACCCCCTCCCTTGTCGGGATCATACAATAGTACTTAAAATACATTTTAACTCTAAATAACCATTAATAAACTCGCAAAAAAACATTTATTCTATATATCTTGCATTTGTTTTGTCTTGGTGGTCACACCCTAAATGGTCTCACTCGGTGCGGTCCGCACACCCGCCCCCGCATCGCGACGCCTCTGAGAACTACGTTTTCTTTGTAAAGCTATTCAATGGTATTTACAAGCTTTTAACTTGCTTCCTCTGTCGCAGTCTATCTATCGTCAGTCGTCATAGATCGAAACAGACGAGCGAAATATTGGGCACTTCTAACTGACAGATTCGTTTCAAAGTGAGCACATGGGTCAAGACTTGAAGATAATTCAATATGACATTAAATTTGACTTAAGGCCAGACACCACACATGTTTCGACAGTTTACAATTTTTTCTACTAGTATAGGTTTAACACTAATTCTGATAGTAACACCATTTAGCTATCTAACCTGAACGTTTAAAACCTCTACAGCCAACGGTAATCCGTTTATTGGGATGTGAAACATGGTACCCCCCCATCACATTTTCACACTACTACGCGGATCTAATTATAGGGGGGGGGGGGACAATTTACTCTCATAAAGATATACATAAGACACACCTGGACGTCACCCGATGGCAAAACAAAGAACTAAATTGATCACATCACAGTTTCCAGAAAGTGGAGAAGAAGTTTAATGGATGTTAGGGCGAAACGAGGTGCAGATGCAGCCTCAGACCACCAACTCGTGGTTGCAATACTAAAATTAAAACTAAAATCCTACAGGGATCGAGCTGATAAACCGCACTTTAAATTCAATACAACATATCTTAGGTGTCCAAAAATAAAGAAAGACTTGAACTGCGCAGTAAAAAATAGGTATGAAGCACTCTCCAGCCTGGCAGAGGAAACAATAGAGCAAAAATGGCTAGGAATACAGAAACTATGGAAGTCAACATGCACTGACATATTGGGGAGAAGAAAAAATGAACAAAAAGAATGGATCACAACAGAGACATGGGCCAAAATTGAAGATAGAAAAGAAATAAAGCAGAAGATTAATAAATGTATTGTAAGGATGAAAAAGAGAAAATAAACCTCAGAACACATTATTGTGAAGTAAATCGCATGGTCAGGAAAAGTGCAAAAGAAGACAAAAGACAGTCCATACAGGAGATGATAGAGGAGGCAGAAACTGCGGCACGACAAGGAAAAATGAAGAGGCTCTATGAAGTAACCAGGACACGATCAGGCAAGAACATTAATCCCAACAAACCAGTAAAGGATAAAGTAGGAAATATCTTAACAAGTGACACAGAACAGAGAGACAGATGGGTACAGCACTTTGATGAGATTTTAAACCATCCTCTCTCATCAAACATCCCCGATATACCACCTGCAAATCATCTACTAGATGTGTGTACAGATCCACCCACAAAGTTAGAAACAATAAGAGCAATAAAGAACATGAAAAATGGCAAAGCAGCTGGCCCGGACGGCATCCCACCAGAGGCACTAAAAGCAGACCCAGCCACATCAGCAGACATACTACATCCTCTACTTAAGCAGATTTGGGAAGAAGAGATAATCCCATCTGACTGGAAACTGGGATACCTGATAAAACTGCCAAAGAAGGGAGACCTGACACAATGCAACAACTGGAGAGGGATCATGCTTCTTTCAGTTCCAAGTAAGGTGCTGACAAGAATCATCCTAGAGAGACTTAGAGATGCCTTGGACAAAGAGCTGAGACAAGAACAGGCTGGTTTTCGTCAGAACAGGTCATGTACTGACCACATTGCCACGCTGCGCATCATTATCGAACAGTCCCTTGAGTGGATATCCCCCTTATACATGACTTTTGTCGACTTCGAAAAGGCGTTTGACAGTGTGAATAGAGATGCTATCTGGGAAGCGAGATCAATAAGGACGGGGGAGTAGACGAGGACATAAAATGCCGTATCAACAAGGCTAGATGTGCCTTCAACTCACTGCGCCCGATGTGGAGGTCCACGGCCCTGTCACTCCGGAGCAAAATTGGGATTTTCAACACGAATGTTAAGGCAGTGCTACTCTATGGCTCGGAGACCTGGAGGGTTACGAAGACAAATACTGATAGGCTACAGTCGTTGGTAAACAAATGCTTACGACATATACTCAAAATAAGATGGCCAGACAAAATATCAAACAAAGACCTGTGGCAAATTTTAAAACAACAGCCAATAGAGAAAGATATCAAGACCCGTAAATGGGGATGGATCGGACACACGTTAAGAAAAGAAAAAGAAAACATCGCAAAACATGCATTGGACTGGAATCCCCAGGGGAAAAGGAGGGTGGGCCGGCCAAGGAAAACATGGAAGAGAACGGTTGAGGAGGAGGCGAAAACAGCTGGGCTCTCATGGGCACAGATTAGAGGAGCAGCCCAAAACCGAGTCCGCTGGAGATGTGTGGTTGCAGCCCTTTGCTCCGCAGGGGCCACTAAGGAGTGATGATGACGCGGACAGCGGCTATGTTCGAGCGTGTGTTACGTGTTCTGTTGCCCACGAGGCAACGTATCGGCCAAGCACTCGTGTACACGCTGGTGTAGCGACCTTTATTTTGTTCTACAAATAAGTGGGATAAACGTCGTTTTCTACGAAGTAAAATTTGATGTCAAACTCCATATAAGGGCATGCGCCTAAAAATAATCAATGGGAAGAGATTAATTGATATGTTTGACCAATCATACAATAGTACAGTAAATCAAAATAATCTACGATAGGTTGCAACTAACCACGTGTGCTAAGCAGCCATCTTGTTTCTAGATAAACAAAACAATCGCCTGTCTCGTTTGTTTACTTCATGTGCGTATACTCTTCTATTTGCTGTTTAAAGTTATACAATAACATTAAGTTTAATAATTGAAACTTTGCTTTGAAATGTACTGTTGATTGTCACTGGAACACTATTAAACACTTTTTCGTTCGCTAAGCTGAAACATTGCGTCATGGACATGTCTATCAGTTTGAAGAATGTACTGTCCATCCCCTTTACCCCCCCCCCCCCCCCATCCCCTTCTCGCCATTCAACCAACGGCCGGTTTATAATCTTGTTACGGCATGCTGTGATAGGCTTGAACGCGTTCATCGGGCTTTACACCGGACTGTATACTCCGTATAGGGTGGGCTAGCAACGAATGGCCTTGTATTTGACCCTATCTACACAGATGAGAGGGAGAGAGAGAGAGAAATGTGCGCACATGGGCTTTTATATATTAGGATGATTGCCATGGCAACGTCTATTTGAATCACATTGTTTTCACCGATGTCTGCAACATGGTGGGCCATGGTATTTACACTCTAAGCTACTTTTTAAAATTGTTTTGACTTAACTGGGCAAAATTCCTCAGCCACCTTCTACAAACATTCCTTCATTACTTCGCCAGCTTAAGCTGTTTGTCACTTTAGTTTTAGTCAGGACGTAGGCAACTTTATAACTGGCCTAAGTTAAAGATTCATTTTCATTCCAGGATTTTTCTGAAGAATGTCCTCTGAGATGTTAATTGTGTAATTTAGAACGGTCTTTACCCTCCACTGGCCGTAGTTTGGAGCCCCCTGTAATAGATAATAGGATTGAGGAACAGGGTTAGGGGATGGCTATGGGGTGAACGGAAAAAAAGTCACAGGAAAAAAAAACACAGAAAAAAGTCACAGTTTTTGCTAGGAAAAAAGTCACAGAAAAAAAGTCACAGTGGAAAAATTTTATCGGAAAAAAAGTCACAGAAATAAAGTCCCAGAAAAAAAGTCACAAAAATCTTTCTAGAAATATTTTTATTAATTTGTTAAGAATTGTAAAATGTTGTATGTTTATTGTTGTGGGTTGTATTTTTTGATAGCATAAATTATTTATAGACGTTAAAAGCATTATGATTTATAACAATTGTAAGTAAAAATACTCTAAGATAATTAACACAACAATCTCAACTTTTGTTACGTATTTAGTTAAATACGCGGTAGAAAAGTTAATTAAAAGAAATTTAGGCACATTTTGCCGTAGGCTATTCTCTGGTCGGCCTCTTCTCAGTAGGCATTGTCCGAACATATTTTGTGTTGTTGACGTTATGCGTCAATGACAGCCTTTGAACCTTGTCGGCTTTCTGTTTTGATCCTAAGTTTTGTTATGTAATGAGCGTGACACATGTGGGCAGTAAAGGTGGTTGAACTAAATATAACTATTGTTGCCATGAGTTGAGGACAGCAAGCCAGATGAACTTACCATTTCACAGTAATTTAATGGTATTTAAAAAAAAACACGATGAAAACCGTGGACTTTGGAGCATTCTATTAAATGCTACTAATCTTAAGTTTAAAATAATTAAATCTACATACTTCATAATAAATATTTTTAGATGAATTATAAAAATTCCTATGCGTATACAGCCTACACACATTACATTACATTTAATTAATCCTAAGTTAATTTGCACTCTCTAAATATTTAATACATAAAAGTATTATCAAATATCATGCAAATATATATTTGTGACTTTTTTTCCTGTGACTTTTTTTCCTGTGACTTTTTTTCTGTGTTTTTTTTTCTGTGACTTTTTTTTCCTACAATCGGCTATGGGGAAAGGAATGTAGGCCTATAGTTATTGGTTTAATATGAATTCGTAAGTGGGTTTATAATGAATGGTAACACTTAATAGGAGGTAATTGATCTGTGGGGGCTAATGACCTACATCTAGATCCGGGTAAAACGTGTCACTTTTAGGTTTCATTTAATTTATATTTATATGCTTACTTATGGCATTCTTGGGACTTTACGTTAGGTTTTAATATTATTGGCGATTCTATACATATTATTTAACATTTTATAGGTACTGGTGGCTTTTATTGTTGTAATAGATATATATTATGTTGTATGTGTGCAATGTTCTTTTACACCTTCTTATATATTTTCTTCCATTGTTTCTTCCTGTTTACGTCCATTTTACTTTTGCAGTTGTTAGACATGATGGTGTAAGAAGCTATATACTCTCGCGTAATACTATTCCGATATTTTATTTCTGTATTTATAAATTCATCATTTAGTGCTGATATGACTCTGATGCTTATTATATTTTGTAATTAACCGTGTTATTGAGGAATGGAAGGTGATGTGTACGTAAATCTATAGAATGATGTAAAAGCATACGCGTAGCTGTTTTGAGCGTAGTTTTATGCAATTTTTCTTAAAACATTTTGTCCACAAATAAACATGGGCGTTAACATTTAAAATTTAGACATGGATATAAATGGATGTAACAAAGCCTAGATGATAACGGTTAGTTACTTAAATAAAATAGGCGATCAAAGATTAGAAACGAAAATCACGTGACATTTGTAGATCGATAATAGGCTATTATTTTTACGTATGAATGCAAGCTCTATTTAACCATTTATGTAAACACGTTTTTATGTTCTGTCACGATATATCATGAATCCTTTTTGTGTCACTGAAAACTTCAGCTTTACACCTCCATCTGAGATTCACTTAGCAAGCACCTAATGTTTTCTGGCTTCAGGCTGCATGCAACACGATGTAAGTCAAAGCGGATCATGCAGTTCAGTTTGTTTTGTCAAGCCAGCCCGTTGTTTGCCTACAATACTTGTAAAGTATCCTGATTGTGACTTCAGTCCTACTGTAGGGATCTTGTCGTGTTAAGCTGTTGAGATGGGAGTTATATTCTTCTTGAAAAATCGGTTATCCTCAGTATATACAGCGTTTGGTTGCGCGTAATCAGAATTACTTTTTAAAAATGATTGCGGCTTACGAAACAATACACAAGCGAATACTTTTTCACCTATACCAGATTAATAAATACACAATTCACAGTACACTTTACAGAATATTTTTTCACAGAGGCCAGTACAGGGCCTGGCGGGACGGCTAGTGTATATATATATATATATATATATATATATATATATATATATATATATATATATATATATATATATATATATATATATATATATATATATATATATATATATATATATATATACATATACATATATACATAAATAGAATATATAAATAGAGAGAGAGAGAGTCGATGTAGTGTTTAATAACTAGAAGCATTTTTTATAAATCATACGACTTTTTGAAACATGTAATTATTGTAATCTATTTATCAGAAACAGAAGAAAAAAAAGCATCTACTTTCAATCTTTCATGCTTGTTAAAGTTAATAACCGAAAATTTGACACAACCCTCACTCCGCCTTAAGCAATAGGCCTTTATAACCGGTATTGCCCAGGTTTAGGAAAAATATTACTTTTCCAATTAAATGTCTTTATGCAAATAAGGACGTTTAAGAAAATAACACTTAACCCTAAACCTAAAGCTAACTCTAAACTTAACCCTAACCACAACCAATACCAAAACGCAAACATAAACACAAACTTAAAAGAAACGTAAACGGTAAAATAAACGCAAACGTAGAACTAGAAAAAAAAACCAACCCCCCCCCCCCCAGAAAAAGTCTGCTTCCCCCCAGACACACACACATAGTTATATATATATATATATATACTAGGCATACTGCCTAGCTTCGCTTAGGTTTTCAAAAACATTTGATAATTTGAATACTAATTATTTGGTGATGGATGAGGTGTGGAGTGCTTAAATTTAAACAGTAATGCTAATTTTAGAGAAGATGTTGTATGTTGTTCAACAATCGCTTTCAGAGCAAAAATTAGAAAGTACGCAATTTATAACTAAAATGGAATTAGAACAGTATATCTCATAATTTATATTACATTGACTTTAAAAATTAATTTTTTATTTAATTATGATACGTAGCTTAATTAACAACTTATTAGGTTTAAAACGAATGTTATACTTTGTCGTTTTCTGTTTCTGTTTAAAATAGTATACAATTATTTGAAAAATAATTATTAAAAAGGTTACCTCCCTTGAAAATGGATCGAATGACGTATTTTTTGATTTACTTTTTAAAAAAACAGTTACTATAGTTATATTAAAAAATTGATATATGAACATATTTAACGACTACAATGGATTTTTCCGACGTGAATAACGTTGTTTTTTTTGTTACCTTCCAGGGTCGGTCTACGACCTCAAATAATATTAAGGGGATCGTTCGTCAATTTATTTATATATATCTCATATAAGGAGAATTTCACTCGCGGTCATCTTTTAGCCCTGCTCGAGGGCTTTGAGTCTGACCAACAGTTTTTCCATACGGCCTAGTCAGCTATAGAAGTGTATGCAAAACATTAGCTTGATGTACAGAGGTTAAGTACCCTAAAACTTGTGTTGGAAATTCCCTGTTTTTCCCATAAAATACAAAGATTATATAGGGAAATACGACTGGTCAGTTTTGACCCATTTCCCGATTTTTCCCAGACATGGCAAGTTTTTTGTGACACCCCAGGCATTCTCCTACCACCTCACAAAATTTCAAGGGGGGTCGTCGGAGGAAATTTTTTTTCGTAATATAGCTCATATAATGAGAATTTCACTCGCGGTCACTTTTTAGCCCTCGTCGAGGGCTTTGAGTCAAACCGACAATTTTCCCTAAAGGTCAAGCCATTGACCTAAACGTAATATAGCCCATATAAGGCGCCGGTCAGTCGAGGTCAGTTTTGACCCCCTCTCCGTCGACTTTTCGGCCAACCGTCACCGGCCCTCGTGTTCTATCTCCCCAAGGCACCATCGTGCCAAATTTGACGCGCCTGCGGCGCCGGGAAGTGCCCTATCGGGCACCTGACTACTTTGCTTTATATATATATATATATATATATATATATATATATATATATATATATATATATATATATATATATATATATATATATATATATATATATAACTATATATATATATATATATAGTTTTATACATATACATATATATGTAGTTTTATATATATATATATATATATATATATATATATATATATATATATATATATACATAATACGAACACAGGATACTCATTTCTGGCCTGATCGGATTTTGAAAAAAAAATGTCTTTGTTTTTTGTTTTTTTTTCAATTAAAACAAATTGCATTCGTCTGTTTTGAAAATCTGTTTTATTTATGTTTGCCATAATACTTGCCATACTCTAGCCCAGGGGTCTCCAAACTACGGCCCGCGAGGTCCTTTTGTCTGGCCCGCACACACGGAAAAATTGTTTGAAAATGTAGTTTTGAGTGCAAATACCATGAGTTAAAACATTATGACTCAAATAGCGAAAATGCAATGGACGAATCGCTGGACAGCTGTTCACCTCTCAACTGCTTGTGTTCATTAGAATTAGAGGTATGATTGAAGACATGAACATAACACAAGAGCTGGCTTTCCTACATAACATGTATGGCACTGTTACTGGAGAGGAAATATGCAATGAGTTTAAGAAAACATTTGCTGATTATAACTTTGACTGGACTAACTTCAGTTTCCTGACTTTTGGAGGGGGGGGGGGGGAGTACACCAGTGGCATAAAGAAAGCCTTGTTTGGACAAGTGAAAGAGAAAAACATTCTAGAACCAATCTTTCTGCCCTCTATTATTCACCAGCAAGCCTTTGTGCTAAATATATGGACATTAGCAGTGTACTGAATCCTGTGGTGAAGATTTTTTCGAATTTAATAAGGTCACATTGGCTCAACCATAGATAGTTCAGTAATCAGAGACATGTTGAAAGATACAAACGCAGAATCGCAAGATTTACTATATTTCATAGCAGAAGATGGCCAAGTTGCGAGTAAGTTCTGAGCAGAGTATTTATGGTAAGAACGGAAATAGGTAGCATCCTGGAAAGAAAAGAAAAGCCACAGCCAATAATGTCTGATGAAGAGTGGGTAAAAAAATTGGCCTCTGTTGCAGACAAAACTAGTCATTTACATTTTCTGAGCCTAAAACTACAAGAGAGGGAAATCTAGTTTCTTATCTATACACCCACCTAAAGGCTCTTAGATCCAAACTTGTCATGTTTTTGGAACAAGTACAGGCCAACAGCTTGAAGCACTATCAGCAGTGCAAAGTCTTTACGGCTGAAGCAACCACTGAGTTCCCCACATCATTTGTATGCGAGATAATCAATGACCTCTAGCCGCAGTTTCAGTAGCGGTTTTCTGACTTGGATTCAAAGGCAAAAGAAGTGAGACCATTTCAAACCCATTTGAAGCAAATGTGGCCACTTGCAAAGATGAACTGCAGCTGGAGTTCATTAGAGATACGTTCACAGAAGGGCAGGTATGTTTTTATAAGTTTTTGCAAAAAGAAGACTTTTCTTATATTAAAACTTTTGCATCAAAGTACCTTTCAAATTTTGGGACAACATACCTGTGTGAACAAAATTTTTCAAGAATAAGATACGTGAAGAATAATTTGCGAGCAAACTTGGACCTCCAGTGTGTTGTCAGTTGCTGACTGTGTTTCTTTCAGATATTTTTCTCCGTGAGGGAGGCACTTGAAATTTGTATATATTTCTATATAAATTATATTTAGTTTTTTTTTTTTTGGGGGGGGGGGGGGGGGGGGGCTCCATAAAACCGAAGAGATGTCTTGAAGAAAGTATGTTATTTTATAGTTGATGCGGCCCTCGGGCTGAAAAGTTTGGAGACCCCTGCTCTAGCCGGTCAAAAGAATATAAACGTGTAAGCTTTGTTTGTGCAAGGGTTTCTCGTGTTATGTTTATTTTTATGGTTTTACTTTCTCGTATACAGAGTATAGAGCAAATATTGTAATCCCTGAGTCGAAAAAACATAGTTCCGCAATTTTTTACGTATGTCTCTGTGTGTGTATGTGTGTCTAAAAAACGATAACTTGAGTACCGTTACAGCTAGGTTGATGAAATGTCATATAGAAGTATTGGGTCTACGACAAATTCCCGAAAGACACTTGCCCGAATGCCGTTTGCCCGAATGCCGATTTCCCGAATGGACACTTGCCCGAATGCGACAAATGCCCGAATGGACACTTGCCCGAATGCGACAAACGCCCGAATGGACACTTGCCCGAATGCGACAAATGCCCGAATGGACACTTGCCCGAATGCGACAAATGCCCGAATGGACACTTGCCCGAATGGGACAAATGCCCGAATGGACACTTGCCTGAATGGGACAAATGCCCGAATGGACACTTGCCCGAAGGCCGTTTGCCCGAAAATTTTAACATTATATATTACTAAATAATCATTCGTAATCAATTTAAATTTAAAATGTTGGTAAACAAAACACATCTAAGCAAAAAGAAAGTGAAAAAAATAATATTATATATATTACCACGCAGATATTCTAAATTAATTTGCATTTGATATTTAAAAAGTGTAGAAACATACTTTCTCTTCCATATATGAAATTAGACAAAAATACAATTTTCATTCATCTCCGGATTTTAAAATGAGTTTTGCTTTCTTTATTAAGTAATCGCTTCAACACATTGTCTTAACAAGGCGCATTAAATGGAGATCAAACATATCTGACTACGTTTAGTTTTTAAATTCGCCGCCTAGACCTCGCCTCATTCTTTTATTAAATGATCACCACACAAGTTAAGCATAACAAGATAAACAAACGCGCCTCTGTTCAATGTTGCGAGACGCCGCGCCGCCTACGCCGTGTCATAAAAGCTATATAACCACCGCAACACCTCGGCTAAACAAGTTGTTCAAAACATACATCAAAAGAATGTTAGAACACCGCCGCCAACATCACCTTACATTTATTAAAGAATAAAGTTTTTCAAACAGCACTTTCCCAGTTTTGAAAAAAAAAATAATAATAGCTAAATTTAAAAATATAAACAACTTTGTTTTATGCTTAGAATTGTGTTTATAATCAAAATTTCAAACTTAAATTGATTAAAGAATGTCTATTTAGAAATATTATTTATTTTCTTATATTAACATTTTTCGGGCAAACGGCCTTCGGGCAAGTGGCATTCGGGCATTTGTCGCATTCGGGCAAGTGTCCATTCGGGAAATCGGCCTTCGGGCAAGTGGCATTCGGGCATTTGTCGCATTCGGGCAAGTGTCCATTCGGGAAATCGGCCTTCGGGCAAACGGCATTCGGGCAAGTGTCTTTCGGGAAAACGTCCGGCTCCCAGAAGTATTATATCAAATTTGTAGTTCTGTATCAACTTTTCAGCGATTTCCGATAACTGGAAGTGGAACTTACTCTGCTTTCAATATTTCAAAAGCCTATAACTTGAGTACTGTTTCAGATAAATGAAGGAAATTTCACATATAAGTAAAATATATCTTTTTATGCCTTCTATCTTCTATGCCTTGAGTAGTTTCCGTTGACCGGATGTAGTATTTACGTTATTTCCGATTTATCAAAACACGCATGTGAATTTATAAAGTACTAATAATATTTCGCACTATTATACACATGTTAGTTAGCGTTCACTTGGTGCGCAATTCTTTTTTCTACGAGATGTATTCTATTTTAAAAAGTATAAAAAGTATAAGTAATTAAGAATCATGTCTATATCACCCAAGTTTCCATCCCCCGTAGTGTTATATAAGAATATATACAAGCATATTCGAGAAAAATTAGGGGAGATCACTCCCTTTTTAAATTAATTTGTTATTATTAATTTTAAATACATTTCGTTTTGCCATTCTTTTGCCATAGTATGTATTTTTTTCAATACGGTGGGGGGGGGGGGGGGGGGGGCTGGCTTTCTTTGACGATGTGTGATGGGCGGAGAGGGGGGGGGGGAGGGAAGTAAAAATCGTCAAAAAAGCGTGACGTCATTTATGAAAGGCCCCCTAAACAAAAATAAGTAAACGTACATACAACCGAAACTTTTGTTATCATATTCTTTCTGATTATTTGTAGAATACAGGATAGTATAGAATAGTAGTTCTACCAATACAATAAAGTACATTTTATATTGTAAAATCACAATTGGTTGTGGGCCCCTAACCAACGCTATAAAGAAGCAAAAGTCGTCTTAATATCAAGAGGCCTCTTTTCAAAAGTAATTTTTGTTTACAACAGCGTGTGTATTATTGTAGAAGAAAGAGGACTCGGCTTTCACAATAGTTTAAAACCAAAGGGGAAAAGAATATACAAGACCGTGGGATGGTGTCTTTAGATTAAAGATAATCCAATCGCAGCTACAGTATTCTTTTTACAAAACATCCATCACGTCAAAAATGCAAGAAAATTCATTTCTTTAACTATAAAAAACTGTTTATGGTCGGCTGTGGGTCCCTTATTGCCGCCCCCCCCCCCCTGCTTTGCGGGCTCTGGCGGCACTGTAGTTCCGCCTCTTAAACGTCAACATATACACAAATGCAAACAATAATGCAGAAAATAATGCAAAAATTAACATGTACGGCCCTTGGCTCAGTTTAATTATTCGAATGTCGTGTGCCACCGTGTCAATATTGTAGGCTTCTTTTTAAAATGAACGAAGCCACCATAGTGCTCACATGATAGACCAGGGCACCAAATTGCACCATACCGGGGCGCCGGCGGGCGTGCTTTATTCAATTTAGTTAAAGAATATAATACCACATTTTATCGATGGACGCGCCTGATTCAATTTAATAAACAACTATAATACTATATTTTATCCATATTCTATCGCATTCTTTAAAAACGAATGTTTGAGCTATGGTGCTCACATGAAATAGCATCCTGCGGGGCGCCAGAGGACGCGCTGATTATATAGTCAACTATTATTGTCGCCATCGTGTCTTTAGATAGAACCTCTACCTGCTGTAATGTTAGACCTCTTTTTTTCTTCTTTAAAGTTTAAAAAAAAATTATCGGAAACTTTGACCTGCAACTTTTTAAATCAAAAGTAGGACAACCTTTTTGCTAATTGTTATATCAACGAAAGCTAGCCTCCGTATTAATGTAACATACTTTTACAACAATTCTGGATATTATTAGTTATATGCATTGTATGAGCGGTTTAATTATTAAGCTGGTAAATTATTTTTAACGTAAGTGTAAGCACAAAGCATCTTTGATGGTAGTAAAACAATACATAATCTAAGTGATAAAATAAATAGTCTAAGAGTCATACACGGCCTTTTTATAGCTTAGCAACGATATCTTTGTGATAGGATTGAGAAGATTAATTGTGCTAGTTTCTAGTGTGTTTGTTCCTGATAAGGCTTTTTTTAAAAACCAAACCATGAATCACACATCAAACGTTGGTGGCATGCTGCTTCAACCAGCTACAACTGTTATTTGCTGTAATAGGTTTTTGTTTTCTTGCAACACATGGAAATACAGCTACGCTGAAGCTGATGTTGTTGAAAAGGACACATCATGTCCATGCATGTATTTGCCCTCATTGTGGGTGTATTGGGAGATAACAAGGCTACAGGCTAGACTATCACAATGAACATTCTCTAATCTACACTGACTGTTGTAAGTTCTCGCGTGAAAAAATAAATTCTGTATAAGCACTGTACCCAGGTGCTAATACAAAACAAATGCAGCACTGTGCCTATATTTCAATGTACCTATCTTAAACGTATAGGTCTACCTATACTATATGTTACAGCATTTCTTCATACCATAGAGTTTCTTCAAAAATTAGTTACTCTAGTACTGTGCAATTTATTTTTACATTTATATCTACCTGCCTAGCTAGCTAGCTAACGCTATATACATACTCATCAGCTTTGGTAGAATTTTGTCACCCTTATAGACACACGCGCACACAAAAGAGAGGGAGAGATTAAAAGAGCGTTAATAAGCATGTATTTCTAGACGTGACCTTGTATTTTTTTTTAAACCGGTTATTTTTTTTAAAAATGTAAACAAAGTAGGCGCTGTATTTCTGGGATCATAGTTGTTAGGGGTCGGTCTACACTACCGCTCAGAACACCCCAAGAAAACTCGGATACCGAAAGGTGTCAGGGGCGTCGCGGAGGCACCGGTTGCACTACAGCGGGGGCGCCGGCTACGGCCCCTGGTTTGGTTTAATCATCAGATATCCTATGTCGCCTTGCCCCTATTGTGGGGTGTTTTATAAAATGAACGTTGGCAGTGGCGGAACTAAAAAAAAGGGCCACCCCGCAAAAAAATTATTTTGTAGACACCCCCTCCCATAGATAGATAGATAGATAGATAGATAGATAGATAGATAGATAGATAGATAGATAGATAGATAGATAGATAGATAGATAGATAGATAGATAGATAGATAGATAGATAGATAGATAGATAGATAGATAGATAGATAGATAGATAGATAGATAGATAGATAGATAGATAGATAGATAGATAGATAGATAGATAGATAGATAGATAGATAGATAGATAGATAGATAGATAGATAGATAGATAGTAGGGTTCTGCAAAAAAAATATTGTGTAATATTGCAAGGCCGGCGCCCTCCAGGGGGGGGGCGGCAATTTTATTCTCTATACAAGGTATATAAAAAAAAATCGGATGCCGTTCATCCGAGTGCCATGAAACTTTAGGGAGTAGATGAGAATACTCCCGAGAATATTTCTGCGAAAAAGAAAACTAAAGTTTCTTATGGGCGGCGCCATATAGGGTACAACTTTCGTCAATACACGGTTAAGCGCCCAGAGTTTTAGAGCGACTATGTTGGCACTTGGCATCCGTTAATCGAGTGTCCTGCATAGCGAGTAAGGGGTACTACTATATTCAGTGGTAAAACTACAACAGGCTTCTAAAAATAACTTTGTAACGAGAGGAAATCCTTCTGTACAGTTTCGTCACCTTGCGAAAGATGAAAAAATAACTTTTTGAATATGAGGAGCCTACTGTAGAGTTTCGTCACTTTGCGAATGATGCAATAAGCATCTATTATTAGCCAATCCAGTCAGAAATTGAGATCGAGCATCTAATAATAGACCATTAGTAACGCTAGCATATTGCATCAGTCACACTGATGTTTAAAACATGTCAAATACTTTTTTTACGTGTTAAAGAAAAAAAAATCCTGTTCATTTGTGTCACTTTAGGGAATGACGAAATCTGCATCATTATTAACAGGATGCTATTTGGCCGATGGCGCCTGTTAGTTTTAAGGAGCCAGGGGTCGTACGCCGCGCCTATGCGGTAGTGTAATTGGGGGGTGGGGGGCCTGAGAGCGCCCCTCTACGTCTCTGACAGAGGCGGTCACCGAAGTGTGTTCTACCATATTATTTCGGTGAGTGATTAATGTACACTCAATGTTTTCATGCGGTAGTGTAGGTAAACCCGTGTCCTGATATTTATGATCCAAGCGCAGGCATTTTTTTTACATTTAAATAACTCATTTTTAGAAAAGAAGGTCACGCGTCTAAGAACATATAATTATAATTGATAACGCGTTGGTGAAATCCTAATATATTTCGTCAAACTTTCTTCTATCCCCGCGGCAACGCGCGGGGGTCGGGTACGCTAGTATCTATTCTATTTATATAAAAAGCAATGCATGTGTGTTTGTCCTTTATGCATTACTACACCTCTCTTCACATCGCCGTGAAACTTTAGGAAGTTGTTGAGAATAGTCCTGGGGAGGTTTCTGCGGAAAAAAAAAATTCAAATTCGCAGGGTTGGCGCCCCGGCAGGGCGCGATTTGTTTTTCTCTATATACCGTATATAAAAATAAAAGTCGATTTTGGTTTGGCATCGTTCATCCGATCGTCATCAAACTTTGGTGAGTTTATTAGAAAACTATGGGGAAAGGTTTTGTAAAAAAAAAAATCATTTTTATTCCGCAAGGGCGGCGCTACGGGAGGGTGCTATTTTTTTCTATGTACGGTATATAAAAATAAAGTCGATTTTGGTTTGGCACCGTTCACCCGATAGCCATGAGACTTTTGGGAGTTGATAAGAACACTCTGGGGAAGGGTTCTGTAAAAAAAAAAAAACTTCATTTTTAATTTCCGCAAGGGCGGCCCCCCGGCAGGATGCGATTTGGCGCCCTGGTCTTTCCGGTGAGTGCTATGGTGACTACGTTCGGTCTAAACAGTGTGGTAGACAATGGATAAGACGGGGCGTTACACCGCCGGCGCCCTGGTAGGGTGCGATTTGGCTGCAAACAAAATTTTCAGTCTCGGCCCCCAAAGGCTCACATGGGCCGCTGAGGGTCATGTAATATGTTTTGTTTTAATAATCAGAAAAATTAACCAAGGTTAGATTATTAACTGTGATGTTTCTTTTTGTCCGTAAAAATTGTGTCTTCACTTTGCGAATGATGCAATTAACATCTATTTTTAGACAATCCAATCAGCAATTGTTAACAGGATGCTATTTGGCACTCTGGGTTATCCTATGAGCACGATGGCGCCTGTTATGTTTAAGGAGCCAGGGGCAGTACGCGGCGCCTATGCGGTAGTGTAATCGGGGGGGGGGGTGCTCCTGAAACCGCCCCTCTACGTCCCTAACACATGGACGGTCACCGAAGTGTGTTCTACCATATTATTTCGGTGAATGATTAATGTACACTCAGGTTTTCATGCGGTAGTTTAGGTAAACCCGTGTCCCGATATTTATTATCCAAGCGCAGGCATTGTTTACATTTAAATAAATCACGTTAGAAAACAAGGTCACGAGTCTAAGAATATAGGATTTTTATATTTTTTATATATTATTATATTTTTTTATATTTATTTATATATATATTTTTATATTTCGTCGGACTTTCTTCTAACCCCGCAGCAACGCGGGGGGGGGGGGGGGAGGGGTACTCTTTTATGCATTACTACACCTTTCATCCGATCGCCATGAAACTTAGAGAAGTTGTCGAGAATATTCCTGGGGAGTTTTCGGCAAGGAAAAAATTCAAACTCGCAGGGGTGGCTCCCCGGCAGGGCGCGATTTGTTTTTTCTCTATATACGGTATATAAAAATAAAAGTCGATTGCGGTTTCACAGCGTTCATCCGATCGCCATTAGACTTTGGGGAGTTGATTAGAACACTCCAGGGAAGGGTTCTGCAAAAATATCTTTTTTAATTTCGCAAGGGCGGCGCCTCGGGAGAGTGCAATTTTTCTCTATATACTGTATATAAAAATAATAAAAGTAAAATGGAGTGACACCGTTCACACGATCGCAATGAAACTTTGGGAAGATGTTGAGAATATTCCTGGGGAGGTTTCTGCACAAAAATCATATTTAATTTCGCAAGGGCGGCGCCACTGGAGGGTGCGATTTTTCTCTATATAAGGTATATAAAAATAAACGTCGATTGCGGTTTCACAGCGTTCATCCGATCGCCATCAAACTTTGGGGAGTTTGTGAATACTCACGAGAAGGTTTCTTGGGTGGAAGGGGGAGAGGGGGATTTAATTTTGCACGGGCGGCCACCGTCAGGATGCGATTTGGTGCCTTGGTCTTTCCCGTGAGCGCTTTGGCGACTACGTTCGGTCTAAACAGTATGATAGACAATGGATAGGATGGGGCGTTACAAACGCTCACTAAATTGAATCAGGCGTGTCCACCGGCGCCCTGATAGGGTGCAATTTGACTGCAAACAAAATTTCTGTTTCACCCCCCCCCCCCCCCCCAAAGGCTCACGCTGTAATATGTTTTATTTTAATAATCAGAAAAATTAACCCAGGTTAGATTATTAACTGGGATGTTTCTTTTTGTCCGTAAAAAATCTTTGCGAATAATGCAATTGGCATCTATTTTTAGACAATCCGATCAGAAATTGAGATCAAGCATCTAATAATAGATTATTAGTAATGCTAACATATTGCATCAGTCACACGGATGTTTAAAACGATTGCGGTTCGACACAGTGATAGACAATGGATAGAATGGGGCGTTACAAATGCTCACAAAATTGAATATATATATATATGTATAATGTTTAATGTTGAGATACACACAAATTATTAAATTAAGCTAATTGAGACATTTTTTTCACGAAGTGTAATCCCTTAAGAATGTAAAGATCTGTTTTAATGGCTAGCAATATTTTAAAATGATAAACATGAGAAACTTGTACTCTGTTACTAACAACTCAAACTTAATATTAGACAATTTTTTTTTCATTTTGTGGATCCTTAGTGGAGGTTCTACGACACTGCACACAAATTTCCGTAATATGTAAATTGACATAGATCAATACATGTACATAAGAAATTATGCATAATAATGTAACCATTTTTCTTGCAGGACCTAAGGTCAGATATTGAGTCTGAGATAAGTGGCAAGTTTAGAGATTTGACTCTTGCTCTTCTTGATCATCCTAGAATATTTGATGCCAAGGAATGTAATGATGCTATAAAGGTTATTCTTTTCCATCTGAATACATAGGTTTTACAATTTGTTAAAGATGAATATTACTATTATAGGTTAACTAACATAACCCTGCCAAAACATACCAAATAATCCACGATTTAAAATTATTAATTCAAAATAATTTGGTTCTGTTATGTATATTATTTTTGAACTAATATAAACATCTATGGTTTTTTTTTTTAATGTTTCCCTTTTGGCCCTGACAATCTATAGGGCAGATGAAGTAGAGTTAATATATTTTTTTTTAACACTGCATTTTTAGGGATTGTGTGGTTTGGAATAATGCCAAGCAGCCTTAACTTTCCTTAACTTAAGTCGGGTATCCATCAAAGCTAGATCGACTCCGTTACGTCTTACATTCTTGAGTCCAAGTTAGGAACTCAAAAGATATTCACATAGTCAAGCTCTTTGAGTTCAACCCCATTAGCAAAAGAAATAAGTCTGCTTAGTTTTTCTTGCATGTTTTTTGACTACTAGTTCGTAGAGTTTGACTCAAATTTAACATGAACAAAACCTAAGGTACTAAACAAAATTCCACTAGCAACGAATCTATTGAAATAAACAAGGTGAGGAAGTAAAATATTACACACGAGCCGGCCCGCGGCATAACATACGCCGCTATTTAGTTGTTTCTAATTTTCAATTATTCATAATTTGTGAATTCGACAGTACCAACGCTGACACTGAAAATATTTCTTTAAAACACTATAAGTAGCTCGTTAAGGACCATAACCCCCCCCCCCCCCTTCCTTCCCTCCCCCCCCTCCCCCCCCCCCCCCCTACGTTTAAAATCGTTGGCTCTGCTTGTAAACATTTAGAGTGAACACAGCTCACTAAAACCATGTAGGGATGGGGAGGTAGGGAGAGCGTTTGCAGCTTGTTTTCTAAGGGCTCGAAGAAGAGAATTATATATATAGAAGATATTTAGGCAGCATTGTTCACTGTAGAGAAGACTGTACCTCTGCAATTAAGACACTTATTTCTAAAGCCAGCCATCAAGCCGTTATAACCATGCAAAAAACATAGGGATTAAAGAAATCTATGTCAAGACCAAATCCTGACTATTTACAAGTAACATCTTAGACATTGATTTGTATGGCAATGAATGCTGGAAAGCAACCATCGCTACCATACAATCTATGTGTTCTTTCCTAAGTGCCTACAAAGAATAAAAAGCATCCATTAACCCAACACCATATTCAATTTGAAATAGAAATGAAAGTAATCAAAAATATATAATTCTCTTCATGGAGGGACCATGCGGGACGTCACGTATACGCACACCGCCCCCGCCTCTCCCTCGCTCTCAAGGCATTCTCAAAAGACCATATCGCTACCTCCCCCACCCCACCAGTCTTGTGAGCTGTTTGCAATCATAGAGCCGGGTCGAATTAGTGATGGCTATTAGGGGCAGACAATTTAGTTTTTAAACAATTTAAAACTAAGGGGAGCTAATAAACGGGTCTACGACGAATTCCCGAAAGACACTTGCCCGAAGGCCAATTTCCCCAATGGACACTAGCCCGAATGCGACAAATGCCCGAATGGACACTTGCCCGAAAGCGACAAATGCCTGAATGGACACTTGCCCGAATGCGACGAATGCCACTTACCCGAAGGCCGTTTGCCCGAAAAATGTTAACATTATATTTTACCAAATTATCATTCGTAATCAATTTCAATTTGAAATGTTGATACACAAAACGTATCTACGCAAAAAGAATGTAAAAAAAATAATATTATATATTACCACGCAGACATTTTAAATTAATTAGTATTTGCTATATAAAAAGTGTAGAAACATACTTTGTCTTCCATCTATAAAATAAGACAAGATACCATTTTCGTTTATCACAAGTTTTTAAAATGAATTTTGCTTTCTTTACTAAGTAATCGCTTCAAAACATTGTCTAAACAAGATGCATTAAATGGAGATCAAACGTATTTGACTACCTTTAGTTTTTAAATTCGCCGCCTAGACCGCGCCTCGTTCTGTTGTGAAATGATCACCCCACAAGTTTGTCATAACAAGATAAATCAAACAAGCGCGCCTCTGTTCAATGGTGCGAGACGCCGCGCCGTCTACACCGTGTCATAAGCGATATAAAACCACCGCAATACGTCGGCTAAACAAGGTGTTCAAAACTGGCATCAAAATAATGTCAGGACATCACCTTACATTTATTAAAGAATAAAGTTTTTTTTACAGCCATTTCTCAATTATGGAAAAAAAAATAAAAGCTAAATTTTAAAATTATAAACAGATTTGTTTTTATGCTTAGAATTGTGTTTATTATCAAAATTTTAAACTTAAATTGATACAGAATCTCTATTTGGTAATATTATTATCTAATATTAACATTTTTCGGGCAAGTGGCATTCGGGCATTTGTCGCATTCGGGAAAGTGTACATTCGGGCACTTGTCGCATTCGGGCAAGTGTTCATTCGGGCGTTTGTCGCATTCGGGCAAGTGTCCATTCGCGCATTTGTCGCATTCGGGCAAGTGTCCATTCGGGAAATCGGGCAAACGGCATTCGGGCAAGTGTCTTTCGGGAAAACGTCCGGCTCCCGTAATAAACAAGTTCTGCTGGATCGTTTCATTGTTCTCTGTGAACTGATAGTGTTTTATAGCAAAATATTTTCAGTCACTGCATTGGTACTGTCGAATTCACTAATTATGAATTACTGAAAAATAGAAAATAAAACAACTAAATAGAGGAGTATGCTACGTCTCTGGTCAGCTCGTCAAAAATATAGGACTACACTGGATGGGTAAAAAAGAAAGGTGGTGCTAAATGAGCCATCTATTAAGAATGAGAACAGATAATATTACAGGAATGGCGCTGAACTGGACGCCTCAAAGAAGAAATAAATAGGGAAGACCAATCGAGATGTGTAGTAGCATAGTGGAAAAAACAACTCACAAAGACAGGAATATCTTAGGAAACTTCAAAGAAATTTACCAGAGATCTTCAAAAGTGGAAAGAGCTTTTTTTGGCAACCCCATGTGTTCCAGGCGCTGAAGGGAAAAAATAATGATTATGAGACGAACTCACAATCACCCAACCTGCCATCCCAGACATTTTATAATAACTAGAGAATTATTTAATGCTTCAGTAGATAAACTCATTAAACTCCTTAACTTTGATATATATTTTTTGTTTAGGGTGTTGGTACAGATGAAGATGCACTCATTGAAATCCTTAGTAGTCGCAGCAATGCAGAGATAGCAGAAATCAGGGCACAGTACAAGGCTTGTATGTACATTTGAAAATGTTCATTTTTATTACCACTTCTAGCTTGAGACTAATTTTACTAATTTTATTTCTTAGTGTACAAAAGAGAACTGGAGCGTGATATTCAAGCTGATACTAGTGGTCATTTTAAGCGCCTTTTGACTTCATTGGTGACAGGAGGAAGAGAAGTGGATCGACCTCAGGCTGATGTAGAGCTTGCGAAGAAGGAAGCTCAAGAACTTTATCAGGTATCATGATGACATTTATGGCATTTCCATTCTCATTTACCATGCTGTATATTAAATTCATCATTGACACTGGCTATAATTTTCAATTGAACACTAAGTTACATACAGTTGAAAATATCAGTAGTCAAGACACTTATTATAATATTTTTATTTATAGCATGATATATTCTATTCATATAATTCTTTGATGATCCAATGTATAATGAATTTACTATTTCTTTCAGGCAGGTGAAAAGCAGATGGGCACAGATGAATCAGTATTTAACCGCATATTGTGCCTGCGTAGCATAATACAATTAAGAGAAACCTTTAATCAGTACAAAGCCATTAGTGGAAAAGATATTGAAAAATCCATTCAAGCTGAAATGAGTGGTAATCTTGAATTAGGCTGCATGGCTATAGGTAGGATTCATGTATTGAGAATTTGGTTTCATCATACACATAAGCCTATATTGTTAAGTAGCACAAGTAGTCTGATAATTCCTTGGGAATTTAAAAAAAATTCATTTGCTCTTTGAAGAAAGCCTAACAATGATCTAAATTAATTATTTTTGCTATAGTATATGTCACAAGCTCAGTTAGCCAAATTAATTGAAAATTGATACTCACATATCCATGTTTAAGAAACACTGTCTACTTGTTTTAAACATTTTATTTAAATACGAGTGTTCCTGTCATGCGTTGCTGCGATCTATTCCTACACGCTTTAAACAATGGGACATTTTATAAGAGTTTCTTTAACACGTTGTCAATTGTGTAATTGTTTACTAAAATTAATAAAAAGTCTCAGGAATTAACACTTCTAAAGATTTAAACAGAAAAATCAGTAAAAACACTTTCAAAATCTAATCTATAATAATGTTCATGCTTCTGTATTATTCATCAATCACTGAGGTGTTCAAATTGAAATTCTGTTTTTTTTTACTCTAAATATGCATTGTTTCAGACACATATTTAACTGCAGGTAATATTTAAAAAAAGATATTAGTTAACTTGATGTACTCAAATGATAAATCCTTAACTTCCCTTCATAAACATGTGTATATATATATATATATATATATATATATTACTTGTATGTGTTTGTAAATTGGAAATGATCTTACAAACACATGCAGTCTATTATATTATAGCACTTAAGTTAATTGTGTTGCAATGATCCACCTAGTGCACTACTCTATCTTTGTTGCACCAGCAAGCAAAACTTTAAAATATTTTTTATGGCACTCTGATAAACTGTGTCGAACTGCATCCAAAGTTATATGGCGAAAAGATGAAACGTGTCAAACCACAATCAGCATTTATTTTTATATAGCTTATATAGAGAAAAAAAATCGCGCCCTGAAAACTGAAAGGGCGCCACCCCTGCAAATTTGATATTTATTTTTCACAGAAACCTCCCCAGGAGTATTCTCAACAACTTCCCAAGTTTCATGGCATAAAAGAACGACGAACAAACACACATACATTGCTTTTTATATATATTGAAGATAGATGAAAGCAGATTATGACATGAATTTATTTACCATGACATTTGTTACAGAAGATGTTTCCTGTCCAGACTGTATTTACATATTTCACGCCAACGTCCAAAATTATTTCTGCTACAAATTTTTTGTTTTTAAATTAGTTAGACTCAACAATGTCTCTTTTTTTTAAAAGCCTACTTGACATATGAACATTTGGTTTGAAGCAATTTGAACCAGATGTTCCCTGGGACCCTTGTTAAAAAAAAAATTGAGCCAAACTATTTCAACCAGCACAACAGGCTTGACAACTTACTTCATCCCAATTAGTGCCTACATAGCTTATTTAGGGTATTGGTTTATGAACTTCAGTATCTTTTCAAACAGCTTGTACACTAGGTTATTAGAAAAATATTAAAGGCATACATTTTTTGTCTTGGTTTTAAAACATTAAATTTGTTTAGTCTTCAATTTAAAAAAATTAGAAGTTTTAGAAGTAAAATTTAGTCATTTATCAGTTAAATCTTTCCAATATTCAGTTCTTTTTTTTGTCTTACATTCACAACTAGTAGTCATTATTTAGAATGTAGAGTGGATGTTATCTTTATTACTTCGTCCTTTACTTATTGAAAAGGTCTTAAATAAAACCCAAACAAAGCGCACTTCCTGTATGCTCTCTAGTGTTATCTATTTCATTCATGACCATGATTAATACCTTTCTATCAGTGTTGTAATATGATAGTCTAGCTATGCAGTCACATTTATTTTCACCATGGACTTTAGTTGAAAATTTCAAGAGACAATTAGGAAATGTTTTAATGGAAAACAAAATATGTAGCTTTTTTCTATCAATTTTTTTATTGGTTTTCAAGCTTATGAAGCAATTTTTCTTACAAACTGATTGACTGTTTCAATGTCTAAACAACTTTCTAATAATAACATTTTTGTTTAATAAGTTCAAGTTGCCAAGAACCCAGCAGCATTTTTTGCTAGCAGACTGCATAAATGTATGAAGGGAGCGGGAACCAATGATAAAGCTCTCATCCGTGCTGTCGTTTCTCGCAGTGAAGTAAGTCTACTTTTTTATTTGGAGTATCCATGTATTGAGTTTTGTAATAATTTTCTCATGTTTTTTACATTAATTTCATCAGGTGGACATGGCAGCTATTAAAAAAGAATTTCAGACTATGTTTGGGAAGTCTTTGTCCAGCTTTATTGAAGGCGATACTAGTGGAGACTATAAAAAAATGTTGCTTGCTATCGTGGGAAAATAAAAAGAAATCCAAAAACCTACTGGTTGTGTATAGAGAATATTTTCAGATTTAAAAATTAATTAAAGACATTATTTAATATGCAGTATGCCTACTTTTAAAAACTTGTAAACATTTTTTATTTCCATGGATGTGTAACAATTTGAAACAGATTGTATTTTATGTATGAAAATTTTAACTCTACCATGTTGTATTAACAGCAGCAAAATGCAATAACTATGGAAGTTGCTCTTTAATTACTACAAAAAAGTTCAATCTTTTGCCAACTACTATGTCACAACTTCACTGTAGAATTTAAAAGGTTAAAACATTGTTATTTTTCTAGAAAATTTAAAAAATGCTACATCTGTAGATGATTGAGGAAAGGTCATCTAAAAATGCTTATAGTTATAGCACTCAATTAATTTAAATTGCATTTCTTAATTAGCTCTGTATGTTTTTTTATGTCTATTTTTTGTACCTATTCCTATTACAATGGTACCACATAGAACCAAAAAAAAAAAGCTCAGGCCACAGAAATTGTGACATATTTAGAGGAAAAATTAAGCCTTTTAAGTTGCTTTATCTTCCAGGCATTATAACCAATTGGGATTAACTGTTTAGATTATAATAGGAACAGTCTGCATGGTTACATAGTGTATTTCTTCCATGCACCACCTTCATCCCCAGATCAAATTATTTCCCATGTCTTAAAAAATAATTAATTGAACTGTCTGAAGTGATTGATCAGCTCTATCAGGTACCACTGTAAAATATTTTTTTAAAATATATTACATTGTGCACAGTACTAAATTAAAATATCAGTGATTATGTAGTAAGTATATGCTTTACTTATTTTTGTGATTGCAGAACATAATTTCAAATTACTTATTTTTGTGATTGCAGAACATAATTTCAAAATATATTTTGTGCTTTATAAAGCTTTTTTTTATTGATAAGGTTTTTGTAAAATTCTTACAACAGAACATTCCAAAAAATATTTTAAAAAACATTTAATGTGTTTTACAGTAAACTTCACATTTATTTTGATCACTGTATGCTCATGTCAATTATCTCAACTGTTTTTATCAGTTTTGAAATTTGTTAACAATGACCCATTAGGGTAGCAAGATACTAATAGAAACAAGACTAACTAGACTCATATTTGTGACAATTCAAATTAATTTTTTGTATATGTTTATTTTCACATAGCCTGCTTATGATAATTAGCAATAAAAGCTTGCAAAGCTAACTTTGTTTTTATATACTTGATTTTAAAATAATGTACATTCTTTCCCTTTCTCTCAAAACAATCTAGTCATGTCAAAACAGTAGGCTATATGAATTCACAATCTAAAAAAAGTATAATAAAAAACAAAGGTTTTTATTCATGCACTGTCTTGAGCTAATGCTCTAAATTAGTTTTTCACAATGTTACAGCAAATATTACCTTTTGGTACCATTACCTAGTGCAAAAAAAACCTTACAAAGTGTATCTAAACTGCTTTTTGTTTAGAACAGGGGTCTCCAAACTACGGCCCGCGATGTCCTCTCATCCGGCCCTCGGAAATCTTTTTGTCCACGGAAAAAAATGTTTGTTGGTGATGGCTGAGGAACTTTGCCCAGAAAAATCAATGACATGCCTGAAAGACCTGGCCCCCGAACTAAAATTTGATAGTTAATGCGGCCCTCGGACTGAAAAGTTTGGAGACCCCTGGTTTAGAATATTATTTACAAATTTTTTTTTTAATAATGTAGTTTAAGTATTGAAAGTTCCCCTTTCAGTCCATATGCAGAGAAAGTGAAACTCATCTATTTATTTTACCATTGAATATGAAACTTTGTGAGCTGACCAGGCTCTTAAGTTTAATGACTCCTGTTTAGTAAAGGTGGCTGATCATACTAAAAGTGCTGACCACACTAAAAGGTTTAAATTTGGATCCTGGACATCCAGGATCCAAACTCAAAACTTTTGGGTTAACAGTTGTGTATTATAGTCTCTGGCTATGGCGTACCACATAAAAACTAATTAAAAAAAATATTTTATAGAAATCTATATAAAATACATATCCAAATTAACCATTAGTATATTTTATTAATAAACACTGCAGTTCTTTTCATTGTTTATAAAGGAATTTAAGTTTTAAAACAGCAGAAGACATTAATCTGTTTACAAACAATACATTTTTAAAAAGTAAAAATATAGAGTGACAAAATTTGTATTAAAAAATATGTAAACAATATTTCTTTAAATCAGGTCCAAAACTAGCGTGTTGTTTCACCACTATTGGTGCATGGATTTTGCATGTTTACATTGACAGTTGGTTTACAAAAAATCTATTTTATATCCAAGTTTTTTTTTATTGATCCTGAATTGTCATGCCATCATTTTGTTCAGCAATTGTTTCACTTTCAATAATTCTTTCTCTATCAGGCTCTTTATGGTGTCTTTTATTTACCTGTTTCTGTATTGAAAGAAAATTTCTTTTGGTTTTTCTACAAAGGAAACAAGCAAACAGTATTGAAGCTGGGATAACACAAATAACTGGTAAAATGCCAAATAAGCATATCCAAAAGATGAGCCGTGGTTGACATTGAGTAAATAATTGTTCTTCTGTTGCTTCTTTTCTATCTTGAAACTTGACAACAACATCTTTTTCTGATTGCCATGGAAGATAAAACCTGCACTCAGTATCACTTGGAAAAGTGCACTGTCTTTCAGCATTTTCCACACTGAAGTGAGTACGCATCAAAGAACCATTTAAACTGATAACAGGTTCTCGCATATGATGCTTGGATGTTACTTTACAGAAAAGCACAAGATAATAATAATCATTACTGAGTATTGTTTGATTAAGTCTACCACTATTTTTTTCATGAATTTCTTCCTTACATTTGGGTACAGAAACCATCTGTAGTGTACAAGACTGACATAAGCGGTTTTTACGCCACTTTTTGAAGTTATCAGCTCCTAATTTTGGAAAATCAATAAAAGAGTATTTAAACTACAAATGGTGAAAAAAAACACCTACACTATATTATCTATACTATCACGATAGAAGTTTTAAATATATATACATATATATATTTATATATTTATATATATATATATATATATATGTATATATGTATATATATGCTATTGTTAGATAACTTTTGTAAGTCAATCTTTACAATTTATTGTTAATAATCCTCTGTTAAGCAATTTAAATTTTAATGGCATGCACTTTGTAGCACTAGCAATTAACCATGATGTAATATAATACCTTTTATCAATATAATTTCAGCATTTTCTCGCTCTGAAATTTCGTTATTCTTGCAAGCAACAACATCAATAGTAGATCCTTCTAGCAAATAAAAACTTTTTACGTTATATTCTATCTCTGAGTTAAAATGCATCGAGATATTTCTCAAGTCTATGTTTGTTTTATTAACTACTGCATGCACTGGAAGAAAATAAGCTGTTCCTTCTCCTGATTTAATTTGTAGCTGGAAAAGGAGAAACAAATTAAGATTTACAAAATTATAGTATAGTTTGTAGTCAGTGGTTCTAATAAAAGAACATTTTTATAAAAGTACCCTTTAACATGGGACCTGTGTGACCTAGCGGTAAAGCTCTAGACAGATAACCCAAATGTTTCAATCTGGGTTCAAGTAAACAGAGCGTCCCTGAGTGCACCCAGCTCTGACGGGTATCAAACTCACATTAGGGAAAGTCAAGGCAGTTGGGGGATAGAGTCTTGTGCTGACCACACTATCCCTTCATATTTCACAGAAATAAATGAACTCTACTTCACTTTTGAAATGGGAACCTTACCCTTTTAAACATTTTAACCAAACTAAGAATTTTCTTGCTTACAAAAAAGTAATACATTTTTGCCAGTGTAAATTCCTTTAGTAAATAATAATCATCCTTATTTCAGAATATATTTACCTTATAGGAAGAACAAAATGTTGCAGACATATCACTTGACATTTCATTCATGGCAACTTCATCCCCTGACTGGAGACTTATCACATTTTTACTGAATCTGTGCGCATATACATTCCAACCTGACATCCCAAATATAACAAAAACAAGGAGTGTGACACCAACACTTAAACCAACACACAACCATGGTCGTCTTTCCTCTAAGTTCACTTGTCGATCTGCTGGTGGAACCAATGAGGGTCGAAAACCTTTTGTCATTTTAAATCACAAGTCTGTAGATGGGACAGTTAAAAAAAAGTAATTTGCAAAATTACATTGATATGTTAAGAAAATAGTAGCAGTTTGAATGAGAAAGCCTGGGAAAGGATCAATCATCCCCTTCTTCCAGCAGCTTCCCTCCCCCCATATCTAAATTTAAGATATGTATTCTTATCTTACTTATAACCTAGTCACCATGAAAAAATGTTAGTCCAACAGGAAGCTAGTTATTTTAAGCATCAATTTTATTGTTAGTAAATACCAAAGCAAGAATTGCAGCAAATCGTTAAAAGACTACAGAACTAATGCTACAGACAATCCATCTTTGGTAATTTACTTGTTGAAATGTGTTGAACCAAACGTATGCTAGCAGTAGCACTAGTATAAGTAAGTAAAAAAAAAAAGAGTATTAAATTCTGAGTTTCTTTTTTAATCATCTGAATATAACAATACTGAAAATATTAAAAGTTATTTTACCTTGATAGTAAAATACTTTGATCTGGATTCTTTTACTTGTAAATGTAAAATTTGACATATGATATCAGAAATCTATTATAAGTTATGATTTTTCACTTATCACTGATCTTTATCTTTATTTTTTTTAAATGACTTAGCCTAAATATAAGCATTATGGTCTACTAAAATGTTATCAAACATATTATCTAAAATGTAAGCCTTCTGTTAAAGTGTTACCTACTTGGGTAAAATATGATATTGCACATCTATACAATGACTCACATTTGCTACGCTGTTGGCATAACTTAGTATTACATGTGTAAATTCTTATTCTTATCATTGGTTAAAAAGTAATAAATTCAAATCAATTATCTAGAATTTTATAAAATTAAAATGCACATTATTTTTCTGAAATTGTGTCTTCTAGTGTCAGTGATGCATTAATAAGCAGCTGTTAATCTTTTATTTTTATTACACCTGTTCAACAAATCAAATGGAGAACAAACACATTTATTAAACATTAGAATAAGTAATAATTAGTAAGAACAAGCGCGTCGCTAGGTCGGGTGTCACCCCCCCCCCCCCCACCAAGAAAAAAGTATATATATATATATATGTGTGTGTGTGTGTTTGTGTCAGCCTACAAAGGCACATGTATGTGAATAAGCTTTAATCACTGCAGACTTAATAGCAATGATTTTATCTATAGTTTGTTAATAATATAGTTGGGTGTGGCATTGTTTACATCATGGTGTTACCCCACCCTCTTGTCATAATTGTAGATTGGTACTTAAAAGACTATTTAACACTAATTAATTTTAATGGAACTGGCAAAAAGAACTTTTCTTCTGTACATTTTGCAATTTTTTGCCTTGGTGTCACCCGGTGTGGTCCGCACCCTCTGCCCCACCCTCACTACGCCTATGAGTAAGATTTAGGCAGTTTGTAACAGAAATGGAGCTATTGCTTGCAAACTTACAGTCTCATGTCAAACTGAAACTGTCTTTCATTAAACAATTAAATGCACGAAACCATTAGCTGCATTTTGTAATATTTAATTCTAGCTACTAGCTTGGAACGGTGTGGTCTAGCCAGTAGCATATGCAGGGGAAAGCAGGGGGAGCGGCCACACTCCCTAAGACCATTGTAAGGATAGTGGCGCCTTTTTCAGAGAATAATTAAATAACATTTTAAACAAGTTCCTCAAAACACAAAAATCAACAACAAAGGAAAACAAACTGAAACTATGAATCAATGAATTCAAAACTGTCATGTTATGTACTCTAAATATCACATTTTTAATAACTCATCGCAAGTGTATGTCCAGCCTACTTCTTGGCTTACTTATTGGCGCCTAGCTCAGCGCCAGGCATATGCGAGGCGCTTTTTTTGCCACATTGTCCACTTAAGCATATGTACTTCTGCGGTTTGTGTTATCCCTGCTGTATATAGAACGTCAACCACATACAGATTGATCTTAACTCACAAGTGTAGTCTTTGCTTGAGTTGTCAGGCTAAATTCAGCCATCCTTTTTTTTATGCGGGAGGCCTATTATCTTTGGGTTATTGTTTACCTAAAGTGTGCCCCATAAAATACGATTTTGCTTATCTTGATTATGTCAATACTAGCAGGAAAGGAAACTGCAGGTCCCTTGCCTGTCAGCTGATCTAGAATATTTTCCAAAGGCACCTTATACAGATGCCCTCATTTTTAGATGGATGGTGTAAAAAAATCGATGAAAATATATGGGGGGAGGGGGGGGGGGAAGGGAGGAAGCTGAATAAATGTACACAAAAATAAACATTCTCACACATCTTCAAGAACGTTAGTATGAGTCAAGACTATCGACACGAACATATGTACTTAATAAACATATACTTTATTGTCTGTGATTACTGTGAATGGAAAAAAGTCACAGTAAAAAAAACACACAGAAAAAAAGTCAGTTTTTGCTAGGAAAAAAGTCACAGAAAAAAGTCACAATGGAAAAAAGTCACAGAAATAGAGTCACAGAAAAAAGTCACAAAATTATTTTCAGAAATATTTTGATTTATTTATTAAAAATTGTAAAATTTTGTATGTTTATTGTTATGGGTTGTATTTTTTGATAGCATTTATTAATTATGGACGTTAAAAGAATTATGTTTTATAACTATTGTAGGTAAAAAAAACCACTCAGATAATTTACCACAACAATCTCAACTTTTGTTACGTATTTTGTTAAATACACGGTAGAAAAGTTAATTATAAAAGAAATTTAGGCATATTATTGTGTTTTGCATATGTTTTGCCGTAGGCTATTCTCTGGTCAGCCTCTCCTTAGTCGGCCTTGTCCGAACATATTGTGTGATGTTGATGTTGTGTGTCAATGACAGCCTTTGAACCTTGTCGGATTTCTGTTTAATCATAAGTTTTGTTATGTAATGCGCGTGATAAATGTGGGCAGTAAATGTGGTTGAACTAAGCATAACTATTGTTGCGATGAGTTGAGGGCAGCAAGTCAGATTAACTTACCATTTCACGGTAATTTAAAGTTGGTATTTTTAAAACAAGTTAATAAAAAGTCTAGTGACAATTTAAGCCCAATTTCCTTGTTATCCATAACAATTTTAAATCGAGATAAATCATAGCTCCTCCTCCTTCGCCTGCGTCTCGCGCAGTTCGCTGCTAAGCCAGCCAGGTTACATGATTTACCCTCCTTTCCTTCGCCTTCCACTGCCTTTTTTGCTATATAGTACTGTAATGTATTATGTATAATGTAATTTTAAATAATGCGGACGTGTAGGGGGTGTTTAGTTGTCGCGCTTTTAAAAAAAAAATTGTGACCGAACGAAAGGATATTTTTGAAAACTTTCTTCAGCAATATTGTTCTAAATTATGGCAGGAATCGATTGGTAAATGTTTCAAGTCGCTAAGTGGTCTGGTTGCCGAGATATGGGCCAAAAACTGCATTTTTTCGAGGTTTTTTGGCTTTTCCGGGAAATCCAGGAAGGAAACCCGGGAATTTTTTTGGCCCACAATCATCCTCGGAACTTGCTTAACATATTTGCTTTGGAACTAGTCCTCGATATTGCTTCGTTCAGGAGGAGATACGACTTAAAGCTGCGGACACACATCCATCCATCCCTCCACGAGTTAATAAACGCAATTCTCCAGAATGGAAATTGCGCTAAAAAACACGATAAAAACCGTGGACTTTGGAGCATTCCATTAAATGCTGTTTATATTATGTTAAACATAATAATGATGTACATACATCATACTAAGTATTTAAGATGAATTATAAAAATTACTATGCGTATACAAACTACACACATTCCATTACATTTAAGTTAATTTGCACTCTCTAAATATTTAATACATAAAAGTATTAACAAATTTCATGCAAATATATATTTGTGACTTTTTTTCCTGGGACTTTATTTCCTGTGATTTTTTTCTGTGTGTTTTTTTTTCCTGTGTTTTTTTTCCTGTGACTTTTTTTCACAATCTTATTGTCTCAGGTAAATTTAGTTAAAATAATATAAAAACACTGTGGATAAGAGTATAACTGCCTCCAACTCAGTGTTCTTCCAGACTTTTTTCTCCGGGGGGGGGGGGGGGGGACGACTTGAAATTTTCGGGGGGGGGGGGGAGCGGTACACTTTCTTTGGTGGGGTGGGGGGCAGCGGACACTGTTAAAAGTATATATTTTCTATATATAAATATATAAATTTCATTTCGTTCAGGGGGGGCGGTAAAAATTTTTCAGGAGGTGCGAAGCCCCCTCGAAGAGATGCCTTGAAGAAACCCTGCTCCAACTAAAGTTGTTTATTTTACACAGTCAGAATCATAGCTTTTGAAACCAGTCAAACTGTGTGAATCATTTTTTTTTAAATTACCAGTAAAGATGTGAGTGAACAATAAAGTGATCAAACCCATACATTATCATTATGTTAAAAATAATCTTTAAAGAACACAAAAAGCAGTAGCTAATTAAAAATGTAAAAATCTTAAATGCAAAACCAATAAATAAGTTGTTTTATTAATGTATACAATAAACAGAATTGTTCTGTATAAGTTACTTAAAATTTTTACAATTTTATATCAACTCCTCTTTTACAAACTTTTTACTTTCTCGTATATACAAAGTAGGCTATAGAGAAAGTCTTGTAATCGTGCAAAAAAATATTATATTGAATAGTTAAGAAATTATTGATCTGGTTGATTTTGACAGTTACAATCAAACATGTATGCCTTTACATATCTATATTAAGGTGCCCTGTCAAAACGGCCCCGTCAAAACGACCCAGTCAAAATAGCCCAGTCAAAAGGGCCCCGACTTATTGGCTCCCGTCAAATGGGCTCCCGTTATATTGGCTCGCGACAAATGAGCTCCCGAAATTTAGGCTCCTGATAAATGGGCTCATGACATATTGGCTACCAACAAATGGGCTCCCAACATATTGGCTTCCAACAAATGGGCTACCGACAAATGGGCTCCTGACATATTGGCTCCCGACATATTGGCTTCAGACAAATGAATGGCATGACCACTATTGGCATAAAAGTAATCATTTTGTCCTACCTCCACTACTACTATAACCTCTTTTTAATGCCTGAATGAAATTGTTTTTCATGAACCAACATCAATTCACAAACAAATCAAGCCCTTAACAGCTAAAATCTACCAATTCTAAAATTTGGATAATGTTTAATTTACAACAGTAAAGATCTGTTACATAAAAGCGAGCACAGAAGTGAAAATATACGATATACATGATGTTTACAGAATAACGACATTTTGTTTTGATAACCTACAAGCATACTAGAGGTAGGAAAGTACAGCGTGGACCCTTCTCCCCACACACTGAGTTGGAACCGCCTATAACCGACTCAATTATGGAAGTCATAGATAAATGACCCTTAATTTAAAACATACTATATTTTATAATAGATAAACTAATATAAAAAAATAAGGCCTGCTGAACAAGAGATGCATACGTTGTATTACTTAAGAGTGTTGGATAAGCTAACTCAAGAAAATTGATGAAGGGGTCCCACTGGCAGGTGTCATATTCAATGAGACAGCTTTGCCGGGAGACTTAGTCTCTACAGAAACGGTATTGTCAGTGGTCCTTTTGTCTGGAGCCAAATAGACAGGAGCCTTTTTGACGCTAGCCTACTTGTCGGGAGTGGTAATGACGGGGGCCGTTTTGTGGAAAAAACTAAATGACGGGAGCCTATATGTCGGGAGCCAAAATGACAGGAGCCTATTTGTCAGGAGCCTTATTGACTTGAGCCCTTTTGTTGGGAGCCTATATAACGGGAGCCTATTTGTCGGGAGCCTAAATGACGGGAGCCTTTATGACGGGGTCCATATGTCGCTGGCCATTTTGACGGGGTCCATTTGACGGGGCTCTTATGTCAGGGCCGATTTGTCGGGGTCGTTTTGAAGGGGCCGTTTTGACGCCGCACACTATATTAAGAGAGTGGTTATTTCCCCTACTTTAATTCGCTTGTCTTATAAATATTCGATTATGTTAGATGTTTTTTACAAGGTTTACAAAAGAGATTGTGTTGTGTTTATTGTTTTTTGTTGTATTGTGTGTATTATATATATATATATATATATATATATATATAGGGTTTTTGTTTTGTTTTATGCGATAAATTGTTTTGCATTGTCGGCCTACATTGTGTTTTGTTCTTTTGTTTTCTATAGAGTACTCTTTGAGTGTTTACACTGTAGCGAAGCAATGACATACAGCTAGTGTATATATATATATATATATATATATATATATATATATATATATATATATATATATATATATATATATATATATATATATATATATATATATATGTAACTAGTGTAGATACTAGAGAATATTGTTAAGAACGCATTACAGTCTGACGCAATGAGTACAGGGGATGTGGATTGATAACGAACACAAAGCCGCTGCGTAGTTCATAGTTCTGATGCAACGAATGGAAAGTATTACGAATACGTGGGATATAATAGGACGGCACGACGATAAGGCGCAGAACCGAGTTAAGGACTGAACTGTGAAGACGTGTTATTTGTGAGGATAGGAACGATGGACACGTGCATTCTGATATGTGAGGACTAGTGAGGACAGTGGGGGTCAGTTGGTTCATTGTATTCTTGTGGAACATTGATGCATTGTTATGTGGAGCATTTCTATTGATTCATGTAATAAAGAGATCAATGTAAACCTGCACTTCCGAGTATCTGTATTGTGGTCGATGTTGTGTGCTGGTCAAAGATAGCACGAGTAAATACATTCGGTAACATTTGGCACTACAAGTAAATAGACTCGGTAACATATATATATATATATATATATACATATATATATATATATATATATATATATATACATATATATACATATATATATATATATATATATATATATATATATACATATATATATATATATATATATATATATATATATATATATATACATATATATATATATATACATATATATATATATATATATATATATATATATATATATATATATATATATATATATACATATATATATATATATACATATATATATATATATATATATATATATATATATACATATATATATATATATATATATATATATATACATATATATATATATATATATATATATATATATATATATATACGGCACCTTTTCTGCGATTCGCCGCACCCCTAACCTGAAAACCTGTATATGCCTCTGGGTCTAGCAATATGTTCCTATCTCAAAAGCATCCATAAGTTGTAGGCCTAGTACTTACAATTACAAGTATGATGATAATTAAGGAAATGCTATTTTCTTCATTTTACATTGTACTTATTTTTCATTTCTTAATGGCATTGATTGAGCCAGATAAAGATAAAATAGCTTTTTCTTCAATTCAGTAAGTAAACAGTTTAATTTGGATAAATCCTGATATACAATGCAAATTTTAATATTGGAATATGGCGGAAAACAGATTTTACAGCAAAATGCATATTCATAATCTTCCTAACCAGACATCATTTGGTGATTTTGTTAATTATTAGAAAGAGCCATGTCTTTGGAAGTTATGTGGGCAAAATTCTTTGGGGAATTTGTTTTTGATGATATTTTATGCCCCGGTGAAGTATACTAATCACAACACAAGCGATCTAAAATGTTTACATTACACTTAATCGTATTTTGATTTGCACTTTCTGAGGACATAAAACTAATAACAAATTCCATCACATTTGTGAATATTTTCCGGTGACTTTACAGTAGTTCATGTTTCTTCACCTAAGCATACCTAGGGTGGTCAGCACTACACCCAGCCATCCTTACTTTCCCTAATGTGAGTCAGGTACTCACCACAATATTATAAATTAATAGCACTAGACATTTACATCACATTCAAAATGTAGATTAACCACACTCACTCAACTGAAATTTTTTTTTTACAACTCAATGTAGTGAGGTCTAAAAATCCACAAAATTCACAATACCAACAATATAATTACACAGAAATGTCACCAAAGCATAAATTTATTTGTATTTATGAATTTATGTCAAACTTTACAAAATATAATACCTCTGTAGCCTATAGTTTATTTCTATAATTATTCTTGAAAAAAAATATATATAAGCATTTTGCTGTCCCAATCAGTTTCCTGCCATATATAATAGTTACATAATAGATCTACATACTATATAAATAAGCCTTTTTTTGTTTAATTCCATGCAAGTACAAAAATTAAATAGTAATAAAAAGGTGTAGATCTTAATATTAGATATGATACTTTTTTCTGTGAATTCCTGAGTTATTTTTAATGAGATTGTTTAGAAAGTTTTAGATTAGGGGATGGCAACTCAGGATATAGTCTAGACATGATTTAAGGTAATCTATTGTTATAGGTGCGTAAAATCGGCCAAGGCTAGTAATGTGCGAAAATGTTAACGAAGTGACTACTCGGAAGAAGATTTTTCTCCCCAACATCTCCACTTAGTCGGCAAAAGATAGCTCTGCGCGTGCGCAGTGACCTATGGCTAGGGTTAGGGCTAGAATGAAGGTTAGGGATAGGATTAGGGTTAGGATTAGGGATAGGATTAGGGTTGGTGTTAGGGTTCTACGGTTGTAAACACACGCATGCGCAGTACCATCGAAAACATCGCCGCGATGACAAGTCATAGTTTCTCTGCATTGCGCATGCGTATCTTATTCCGGCTAGCATCGGCCAAAAGTTAATGCTTTAATAAAAGTATATTGTGATATATTTGTGTCAAATATTAGAGATAACTGAATAATAAACCAAAATAAATGGCTAAATATATCAATATAGGCCAGAAATTAACTTTAAACAGCAGTGTTTGCAAGCAAGATTTGCTATATAAACATCGGCCATCTGTAAGTAAGAGTGGTTTCCCCTGAATCTCTAACTATACTTTTACCCAAAAAAAAAACAAGATGGCTGCTAAAACTAAAAGAGCATGGCTGCATGTAATGAAAACATCGCTAGACAATATTTTAATACAATTGATTGTTTAAAAACAGGTACATTTGGGGGTCATCCATTTATTATGATGTCTACAATTTGTTAAGATTTTGGACCCCCCCCCCCCAAATAAAAATAATAATATAAAATAATATTAAAGTCAATTTTTTTCGGACCTACCCCCTCCCCCCTCGTGGACGTCATAAATGGATGATCCCTTAATGAAACTTTAAAATTTAAAATGTTTCTATAACTTTAAAAACGTCATAAATCCTCCTAAAAATGTAAAATAATTGCTAAAATTTAATGAGTCACCTTTTTATCACATAAATACTAAATCTAGCCACGGACAATTTTACACGCACCTGTTCAAATGATAGAAAAAATAGATCTAATCTATATCTATATTACCATCATATAGATCTATAATATATCATAGTTCATAGTCCAATGGCAATAGGCCCTAGGCCGGTAAGCTATCGTTTTAGGTACGTAAAATTGCCCGCGACTAGTAATGTAAAAAACTCCTTAAATTTTAATAATTATTTCACATTTTGAGGAGGATTTATGTTTTGAAAAATACAAAAATGTTCCCTTGTTTCATTTATGTACCTGTTTTTATTTAAACAATTGAATTAAAACTTTTCAGTAATAAATGAAGACTAGCGATGTTTCCAACAGATGCAACCATGCTTATTTTCTACGAGAAAAATGGCACGTTGAGGAAGGATACAATGGGCGCTAGGTTGATAGTGCTGTCTCTTTTCTCTAAACTAAAACCAAAACCAAAGTCACCACCATAATTCAATTTAACAGGAAACAAAAAATTACAATGAAAACGGATTTTTATCCAGCATTGGTACTTTAATCTATACAAAATATAGTCATAGGCAAATCCCTAAACCATGCACCTAATCTCATTCACGACAAAAGTCGCATTTAGAGTTTCTTTCAGGCAACTCTACTTGTGAGGAAGAGATGCATGAAAAAAACTGCACGCTAAACACTTTTTAGATTAGAAAAAGTTCCCCCCTCCGGGAAGGAAAGTCTGAAAGAAACACTGGTGTCGCGCTTAGCCACTACCCGAAGAATCGCATGAAAGAAACTGCAAGCAAACCACTTTTTAGATTAGACACATTAATTAGGCGGTAATTTTATTATAGAGTACCGATGAGGAAATTTCTTTTGAGTTGGGGAGGGGAGGGGGGCGCAGACGTTCTTACGCGGGGGTTGGGCTTGGCCCCTACCGGAAGAATTGTATGAAAGAAACTCTTCACGCAAACCACTTAGATTAGACAAAATTTCCTTTTTATTCAATGTTTACTCGAGAATCAGAGACGTCATATTACTGTGTGCACTCTCCGGCTTGATACTATTTTCTACTATATGCTCCAATGTGATGTCATATTTTGTTTTCGTTTAACTATGCATGTTTTTAATTTGCTTGTGTTTTCTCTATAGCGTTCTTGTCAGATAGATACACAGATAGATACATAGACAGACAGCGAAACTATTATATAGAATAGCAGCCATCTTGTTTATTTTTTTTTATAGTAAACTTATAGATTCAGGGGAAGCCACTCTAACTTACAGATGGCCGCTTTTTATATAGCAAATCCTGCTCGCAAACACTGCTGTTTAAAGATAATTTCTTGCCTATATTGTAGGCATTTTGTTGACAATTTCAAAATGATTTTTTAATAAAAAAAAGTATCAATAATAGCTAGCACACTAGTAAGCTAAGCCAATTTAGCATATATTAACTTTCTGTGCAAAGTCATTATTAATGAAAAAAATTCCAAAGTCAGGTCGGCCTGTGGCACCTTTCACTGAACTTGACTAAAGGAAAAAAATATTTGACTTGTGACCTTCATTAAAACAGAATTTACTTATGTTTTTTTTTTAACTATTTGTAAACATGTGCTTCGTCTTACCCAATAAGTAATAAAAATTTGAAAATTAATTTTAATTACTGTTGTAAAGTGAGATAAACAGCTTAATAAACACATGCTTTCTTGAGGGGGTGTGGCCCAGGTGTGGCACATCGCATTGTAACTATATTTCTGTGTTTTATGACTATATTTGTACACAATCAGGATACTATGCTTTTAAAATTGATAAAGGGTAAGTATACTAAGTTACAAAACCTGAAATCTAAATTCAGTTTAAAAAATAATGAAAACGATCACCAATGAAGAAAGCGTAAACATTCTATTTTTAGGTGTGACATAAATAACAGTCATAAATCTAGCCAAATGATTGGATTCTTGCACGTCACACATTTTCCCGCGCTTTTCGTGTTCACCAAAAAAAGATTATAATAAAATGACATTATTATTTTTACAGAGCTTATCTCATGCCTACAATAAATTATTACCATTTTATTGTAATGTGTGTAAAATTAATGCTTTCAAGTTTCAAATAAGCATAGTCTGGTTAAAAATAGCAGCGGTATTTTAGAGTTTTTTGATTCGAAAGATAATAATTATATAGAGCTACTTTCACTATGGCGCCACTTGCGAGACAAACCAAGAAATTAGGCCAAAAGTAGATCCGACAATTCTTAAATAACAGACTTAAATAGAAACGGATAGTTCCGATTTCTTAAGTTAACGATGGCTTCGTAATCATTAGTTTTATCCCTCTACCCATTATTAGTGAAAGCGAAACTGGTCGCCATTTTTGGTAAGCGCATGAGCCGTGAGCTGGCTTCAAAACAACAAACCCGGAAGCTGTGAATCGAACGGCCTACTATATTGATATATTATTAGTAGCCATTGATTTAGGTTTATTATTCATTTATCTAGGGTAAAGGAGGGCGTTAAGAGCCGTGTGGTATTAAGCCCCAATCAACACCCCACCCCCACAAAACCCCCAATAACACTGCTAATCTACTTCTGAGGTAACAACCACTGCTGTTCTTTGATAACAAAGAAGCAAAGGATTCATTTTATGTAATTTATGACCCACTTGGTCCAATAGGGAGAGGATGAGACAGGATTTAATCCCACTGCTCTTTCCCTAAAATTTCTCATCTCCATAAAACCATTTTGTGAACTTTTTTTCCAAATAGACATAACTTGGGAAACTTCACTTTGTAATAAACCAAATGAGTTTTTCAAGCCCATTCTTTGTTCCTGTATTAGAGCATTGGTTGTTGTACATTTTAACACTATTTTTATAGCTATGGCTAGAATAGTTTTATTTTGGTGAATTTTTTTGCACAGTGATTATTGGTGCCAAAACAAAATGGCCGACATTTGTCCCATTTTACCATGCTATAAAGTTTTTATCATTATTAGAGTAAAACTTGACTGATCATTACCATAATGGTTTTATTTGTTAGATAATAACTAAATCTTCATGAATGCATTAATTTTGTTCACTAGCTTGCCTGTTTAGAAAAGTTATAACAGATACTGTTATGTGGCTCTTGAAACCCTATGTGCAAGTTTCTCATTTATTAGACCACTGAATATGAACTGGTATAGGAATAATTAACACAAAATGTATTAATTGTTAAACAGACTTGTGTCTAAATGATAGAAATACAATTCTAACCAGCTAAAAAGTAAAAATTCAGCCATCTGATGTTAGCAAGGTAATTTTTAAAATGGTACTTGTACTTATTACCCCTAAGGGGCAATACACCCGACTCAGCCCCCACCTGTTTCTAATCAACCATAAAACTTCTAATCTCTTTGTAGGTAACAGGAATAAATGTTCTTAGGTCTCAGCCAATCTGGGGCGGTATGTTATGTAATTTATGACCCTCATGGTCCAGCAGGGAAGTAAACAGACACATTAATACCACTGCTCCCTCCCTCCCCCTTACAATTTCTTACCCCCATGATACCCAGCCCCCACCAGTTTCTGGCCCACCATAAAACTTCATCTCTTTGTAGGTAACATGGATTACAGTTACAGATCTCAGACAATCTGTGGTGGCACGTTATGTAATATAAGACCTTCATGGTCTAGCAGGGTGGAGATCAAAGAGGAATCAGTACCACTGCTCTCCCCTCACAATTTCTCACCTCCATGATAGCCAGACCCCATCTGTATCTAACCCACCATAAAACTTCATCTCTTTGTAGGTAACATGGACTAAGTTCTTAGATCTCAGCCAACCAGAGATAGCATATCCTTATGTAATGTATGGCCCTCAGGGTCCAGCAAGGAGAAAAAAGGGGAAACCAGTACCACTGCTCTCCCCTCACAATTTCTCACCCCCATGATACCCAGCCCCCACCTGTATCTAACCCACCATAAAACTTAACTCTTTGTAGGTAGCATGGACTTAGTTCTTAGATCTCAGCCAACTAGAGATAGCATCTCCTTATGTAATTTATGGCCCTCAGGGTCCAGCAAGGAGAACAAAGGGGAAACCAGTACAACTGCTCTCCCCTCAACATTTCTCACCTCCATGTCATGTTATGTAATGTATAGCACACATGGCTTATCAGGGGAAAGCATTAAGGCAGATTAGTTAGTACCACCCCTTTTTACATACAAGAATGTTAACTCTGGACAGCTACACACTAGTATACTAGCTACACACTAGGCATACCAATGTGCCTACTGTAAACTACTAGACTTTAGGCCCTATGTACACCTGCAATTGTATCAATTGTAGACTGGGCCCATTGGGGCCTAGTGATAGCTAGTATCAGTTAAAGTGTGTGTACACAGCATTAACTATTTTGGGGCTAGAAATTAATTATTTTTATTGCGGAGTTAGTCTAAACTAGGAGATAATACTTATTGCCCCATTGCCCGGCTCCTTTCGCCCCAAATGCTGATTTCGGGGGGTATGACAATAAATGTTCAATTAAACCCATTTAAAGTATATTTAATAGACTTTGTTATTATTTTTATATTGTGTAAGATATGTTAGAATAATTCTGCCATATTTTCAATACTAAAAAATTCTTAGATTAGTAGAAATCTTTAAAAATGTACAGGTGCTAAAAAGTGTGGCTCTTAACGCCCTCCTTTACCCTATAATATTTGAGACAAATATATCACAATATACTTCTATTAAAGCCTTGACAATGAGTTAACCTTTTTGAACATTACTAGACGTGGGTGATTTTAGGTAGGCCTACCTAAAACGATAGATTACCCCTAGGCCCAATAATTTAATTTAATATTATTAGTAGTATAATAGTAGGCCTAAGTACTAACTACTTAGGTCTAGTAAGTACTAAGTACTAAGTAAGTAGTAGACTCTAGCTAGTTATTTAGTTAGTAGTTGTTAGTTATAGATAATAGTATAAATAGTATAATAATAGTTTTAGTAGTAGTAGGCCTATTCTCAGTATTCTGTTACGACTGTTAGTTTAGTAACTTAAGTTTAATAAATAATAATTTGAGCATATTTTCGGATATTTTTAATAAAATATTAAAATAACTCTATAGATAACTGAATACTGAATAGTTACATGGTAAATCACCAGAGCCAATTAGGGTTAAATCTATACAAATATCCTGAAATTACGATATTCGAGAAGGTAAATTAAATTTGCCATTTAAAACAGCAGCCATCTTAAGAAAATGTTATTTAGGGTTACTTCCCTTTAAAATGTATTTGTATTAAAATACTAACCGGCCAGGCCCTGCACTGGCTTTTATCCTAAACTTATCTGTAAAGGGCCGTGATTTGTGTGTTTATTATATAGTCCATAAATGACGTCACACTCGTAGGTGGGAGGGGGGGTTCGGTAATTTTGTGACGGTGTGTGATGAGGGGTCGGGGGGGGGGGGGGGGGGGGGGTCAGAAGTTCAGTTGGTGCGACGTCACACTTCAGCATTATAAAAAAAAGCAATGTTAGAAAACGAATTTTAGACGACAGACGTTATTTCGCGTTTTAGAAAACTGTTTTAATAAATTGGAATTGGAATTGATCAAAATAATTTTTTTGACAGAGTTAAGACAAGATTTTGGAAAAATAGCGATTTTTTAAAAAATAATTCAACTGCAATTTTGAGTAAGGTTGTAGGCTGAGGTGTGACGTCATTTTAGGGGGGAGGGGTGGCTTTTTGTGACGATGTGTGATGGAGGGGAGGGGGGAGGTAAAAATCATCAAAAAATGCGTGATGTCATTTATGGATGAACCCTAAGCACAATATTTTGGTCGCCACTTAGGTTTTGGAAATTGATTAAATATCCAATCAATGTCTATATGCAAATAACGACTTTTAAAAAAATAATATAGCTAGCTAGTTGCACGAAATATTTTAAGTAGGTCTAATTAAATTGTATTCAGTGTTTCTTCCAGGCATCTCTTGTTATTTTTATAGGATAAACGGGTCTCTAGATATGGCGGTTTTAGTGTATATGTTACGGTCAAAGCCCGAAGTCGGCCAAAGCACGCATTGGCCGGCCATCGCCTCCCATTGACCAGTCAAAGTCAGTGTCGTAGCTAGGATTTTTGGCCCCCTATCAGTGGCGTAGCTAGGATTTTTGGACCCCTATGCAAAAAGTATTAGTGAGCCCAGAGCCGGCGTTAGGGGTGTGGTGGATTGGAGCTGTTTCTATTATAATACACTGACGAGAAGCCTCGTTGGTTGTTAACTAGTCTTTAATCAGCCATGATGGAAAGAGGAAGAGGAAGTGACGAGACATAAACATATATATAACAAGGGACATCACTCAAGATAACATTATAAATATAATACTAATACAAGAAGATTGAGTTCCCTTGACTTCACAATTCTCAATATATTACATCCCTTTACCCTTAGTAAACAACAACACATCTCTCAATAGAACAATTGATAGTATCCTAAAATTACCAAATATATTGTAACATGAACATTACATGATTTGAATCATTTGGTAGATTACATCCTTACAAACAAATGCAAATATGTTACAACATAATTAAAATACAAAACAATGATGTCAAAGTCCTTTTGACCTTTAAAATCATAGGTGTAACTTATTTGGGACTTTGATTGTCCTGCTTGACCTTCTCAGTGGCTTTTGATTTGGTGACTCAAGATTCTGACCATCTGGATTCTCTATCTCAGGAAATCTAGGATCTAAATCATTAATTCCAGAATTTACATTTTCTGACTCTAGACTACTTGGTTCACTCATATCAACAGAACTTGGTTGTGGAACAAACTGAGTTGGTGTGAACTGTTCAGATTTGGTGGGATTGACAGATTCACACTTATTATCTGCACAAGTTATTTTTTAACTGGTCTGCATGTCTACGGACAATAAGTCCATCATTTGTTTTTACTTTATAATACACAGGTCCTGTACATTGAACAATTTGACCTGGTATCCATTTTTCCCTTCTCCCATAATTTCTCAGGTACACATTATCATTAAGACCAAATTCTCTTTCAATGGTTTTGTGTATGTTGATGTTGGGAAACAGACCTTTGAACAGTTGGGTTGTAGTAGGTCAAGGTGAGTTTTAATTTTCCTACCACATAGCAATTTGCATGGTGCAACACCTGTTTGTTATATGAGAGTTGTGCGGTATTTGGCTAATAACCTGTTTACTCTTTCCTGGTCACATTTAGCTTCCTCTGTTTGGTATTTACTTTTGATTTCCAAATACCTAGAAGTTTCAGAAGTATTTGGCTTGTTAATTAATTTTACAGGTTTATCCTGGGATGTTTTTTTCTGATATAATGGAACTATTTTTGAATTGGCATCTGAAAGTATTATGCTATTATTCAGATCCTTAAACTGACATAGATTTCTTTGATTGATCAATTTTCTAAGGTAATCTGATAGTGCTTTTTGGTAACCAAAAATACTGTTTAAAAGTACTATCCTGGACCATATCAATTTGCAACTGTGATCCAGTATTTGAAGTGGGTGTAATAAATGGCAAAAATCTTTTTTCTTTTGATGTTACCCTTTTAGTTTCTGTAAGTGCTAATGATGTCCGAGCATGCCCGTCGCGAAACTCAATAAATAAGATGAAGCTGGCTGTCACATGGTTCACTTTCTAATTATAGAATTCTCTTGTGAGAACGCGGTCTTAATCTGTAATGGAATACGCGGACGCTCTATAAACACGCACCTTCTCTTGAATGGCTGCTGTCAGAGATCCAGTAACGTAGTACCCGAACTGATTTTTTTTAGGGGTTTGGCATCCCATAGATTTATATGGTACAGTTTATCCTTCACCTCACCCCACCAACTGTCACCCACCCCAGTGTTCCACCCCTACTGAGCGTCCGTGATTACATTTGAGAATCATTTAATTTGGATATCTATAGCCGTAAACAGTGTTTTTCACGATTCGAGCTTATTCCGAAATCTATCAATGTTTTGCTATTTTCCCCCGGCATCCACGTCTCTTTAATGCGTGTCTCAAACTTATATCTGTTTTTTATTTTTTACTTTTCAAACAAAAAGCCTTAACAGAAACAAGCAACGTTTCAAAAGCACTTCTAAGTTAACAAATTATTTGTTAATCAGTGTCGTAATGTTAATACCACATTGATAAGCAGCTTAAAAATACCATATATATCGTTATAAATATTAATTCGCGTTGAGAAGAAAAAAAAAACGCCTCACTGTACACGTTTTAATTATACACCAATGAAAAAAAATATAAGGCCCCGCGCGGATGGTTGGCCATAGGCCCCGCGTACCCCTAACGCCGGCTCTGATCACACAGCACAGATTTTGACGCTTGGCTAACCTTAAACACACACAGACACTCTCTCCATGCCTCGTCAGACACCTCTACCCCCCCCCCCCCCCCTGCCCAAATTACCCTCAGACATGATATCCCCACATCCTTTTTAACTGTTCCAACGACCTCACCACCCACCCCAATATCAGTTTCGATTTTAAATTGATTTACTTATTTATCTTTTTCTGTAATTCACTATTGTACAAATGTAAATGAAATCTGTGTAAAACAACAAAATGGGTGTGTGTGTGTGTTTGTGTGTGTGTGTGTGTGTGGTGTGTGACTACTCTACTGGTTATTCATTTAAAACAAAAAGAGAATTGAACTCTACTTCACTTGCGAATTCGCTGGCCTAAAACCATCAGAAATGATGTTCTATGGCAACGGACAAATCAACTGCCCGTTGAAGTAGAGATCCTCCAGAGAAAATGGAAATGGATTGGCCACACACTCAGGAAGCCTGTATCTAGCATAACAAGACAGGCCCTCACCTGGAATCCACAAGGCAGGAGGAGGAGAGGCAGACCAAGAAAGACCTGGAGACGTGACCTGGAAGAAGACACCAAGAAGATTGTATACACCTGGGGACAGTTGGAGAGACCAACCCTGGACAGAGACGTCTGGAAAGCTCTTGTCAGCGGGCATATGTCCCATTAGGGACGACAGGCAAACGTCACTTGCCCTATAGACCGTCAGGTTTGAAAGGGAACTTTACTTACTTTACTTAGGGGTCATCCATAAATGACGTCACGCTTTTTTGGGACGATTTTTACCCCCCCCCCCCCCCTCCTTTCCTTCGTCACACGTCCCGCCACACAAAAGCCAGACCCCCCCCCCCCCCCCTAAAATGACCGTCGCACACCAGCCACCAAACCCCTCAAAATTGCTGTTGAATTTTTCTTAAAACATCGATATTTTTCCAAAATCTTGTCAGAACTTTGTTAACATAGAGTAATTTGATCAATCCCTATTACAATTTATTAAAACCGTTTTCTAAAACGCGAAATAACGCGGGAAATCGTTTTCTAACATTGTTTTTTTATAATGCAAAAGTGTGACGTCACACCATCTAACCCCCTCCCCCCTCATCACACAGTCACAAAATTACAGACCCCCCCTCTTCCCCTTTCGAGTGTGACGTCATTTATGGACTACCCTTATATGTATAAAATAGGAAACAAAGGCTGGTTGAAAAGTATTCAGTTCATACGATGTGCTCTCACCGTATATATATATATATATATATATTATATATATATAATATATATATATATATATATATATATATATACATATATATATCAGTGGCGTAGCGAGGTCGGGTGTCACCCGGTGCGGCACTTAATGGTGTCACCACCCCCCAGAGGCGTAGCGACCCTTCCCGGGGGCAAACTTTCAAATTTTCGATTTGCAACCCCCCCCCTCAAACTTTCAATTTGCACCCCCCCCCCCCGCCTCAAACTTTCGATTTGCAACCCCCCCCCTCAAGTTTTTCTCTATATATTTTGCTATTTTTTGCCTTGGTGTCACCCCCCTAAATGGTGTCACCCGGTGCGGTCCGCACCCTCCCTCGCTACGCCCCCTGATATATATATATATTTATGAACAAAGGCCAAAAAAATTCCCGGAATTCCTTCCTGGAATTCCCGGAAAATCAAAAAAAACCTCGAAAAAATGCAGGTTTTTTTTGCCCACATCTCGGCAACCAGACCACTTAGCGACTTGAAACATTTACCAATCGATTCCTGCCATAATTTAGAACAATATTGCCGAAGAAAGTTTTCTACGGCTCTACGAACGATTTGTAAACATTTAGCTTTGTAAACATTTAGCGTGACCACAGCTCACGCCAGGACAATGTGGGGGGTGGGGTGGGGGTGGTAGTGATAGTGATAGAGAGAAAGAGAGGGGATTGCGAGGAGGCGCTTGCAGCTTGTTTTCTAACGGCTCCCAGAAGAGAATTATATTATATAGATATATAATTCTCTTCTGGGAGACGCTAGAAAACAAGCTGTAAACGCTCTCCCTACCACCCCCACCCCTACATGGTCTTAGTGAGCTGTGTTCACTCTAAATGTTTACAAGCAGAGCCGGGTTTAGTGACGACTATTAGGGGCAGATAATTTAGTTTGAAACGATTTTAAACGTAGGAGGGGGGGGGGGGAGGAAGGGGGGGGGGTTATGGTCCTTAACCAGCTACTTATAGTGTTTTAAAGAAATATTTTCAGTGGCAGCGTTGGTAGTGTCAAATTCACAAATTATGAATAACTGAAAAGTAGAAAAAACAACTAAATAGCGGCGTATGTTATGCCGCGGGTCGGCTCGTATTATTAACTCGTCGTCGACTGTTTGCCTAGGCCACAGATCTAGAATCTATATCCGAATTAACTGTAGATTGTGCTATTTCCCTAGAATCTAGATCTAGATCTAAATTTAACTATAATCTCGCATGACAATTTTTTATCATGCAACTACTGTAATTGTATAGATCTAACTCTATCCTTAATTCAAAGATAAAAATAAATATAGGCTAACCATGGGGGAGTCCCGAAATGTCGCGTCACAGACATTGTCACGTGACTTTATTATTATTATAACGAACTGCTCACCGATTGCGGAAGGTGTGTGGAATGCTCAAAATTAGTAGCATATTATTTCTAATCAAGCAGAGTAAAATATTTGTTTTGCTTTCTTTTTTGGTACAGATTATACAGGAGTTTCTAGAGTTTAGTTCTAATATACTTACAACAAACATATAAAACAATACGAGCGTAAATTATAATTAGATAACTTTGTTCATTCTATTCTGTGTGCATCCAGGTTTATGGGTTTGTTCGACGCCATGTTTTTCATGTTCAAAATATCAGTAAAGTACAGTTTTAACTAGATCTACATGTTAAGCGATTTAATGAATATTTGATCAATATCAACAGATCACGTTATCAGTAAAAAATAATCGTTGGTATGCCTCAAAATTATGGACGAAGAATATCATTTTTTAAACGTTTAGACTTAGAGTTTACTCAGTTTATTACAAAGTAGAAAAAATGTAGGCCCACTATAAAATATATTATCAAACTAATATAAATATAAACTATATCTAGGCCTATATAGATCTAGTTATAAACTTTTAAGTTTTACCAGTGTCCCCCCCCCCCCTCTAGTTGGGTATCAGGGATTTATAAGGGATCAGTCACATTTTAAAAATTAGACCTATTCTTTATATTTGCCAGGATTTTTGTTATAGAGAGGGGATTTTAAACTTTATTCCTATAGGGCCTAGGCTATATTTATTTATTTATATTTTCATAACGATTTTAAGGATGTAAAATTAAGGTTTTTATATCATCTTACGCCCAAATCCCAAAGTGCAGCAACTTCATATATGGGTTGGCCATTTCATAAACTTACTAGAATGCCCTCGCCTATGTCCTATGTAGTTTTCTGTGTGATGCAATTTATTGTTCTGGCAGTAATTTTATTGTGAGTAGTGCACTCATAGGCACTGGTTTTGTTCAGTATTCTCAGTACAACTTGTTAAATCAGTCTATTTAAAAAAAAAATTAATAACAAGATATCATTGAGTGAAATGTTTTGCTTTTGTATTGTGTTGTGATAAATATTGGATCAATTATAAATCAAATGCAATTGTTTTGGTGGGGTGATATTGACAGGGAGAAATAATTGAATATGATTGTTTAGCTCACCCTATCCCCATAAATATTATACATGTTTATAGACATTTAAAAATCCCTCTACCTTCGAATCCTGTACATCTTATTTTACTTATCAAGTGAATTTTTTTTAAATGTACCAACTTGGGAACAGAACAAAACCAAATGCAACACACAAATGCAAACAGTAAACGCAAACGCCTTATCTAATGGCTTTATCAAACGACCAAAAATGCTCTCACGAATGTCTGCGCAATTAGCCCTCATCCCCCAACCCGCAAGTAATGAGAACCACGCCAAACAACATGCTTTGCTGGGCATCCGTGCCCAGAGAGAGCCTTTCCCACATTCTCTAATTTAGCCATCCATTTAAATAACATCAAAAAACAAAAACAAAATTGTGATTTTAAGAGATCATAGAAATAAAAATTATGAGCCTTAAAATATAATAATCAATTTTTTTTACTTAAGTTGCATTGTTTAGCGTGAGTTGAATTTTTAATAATTACCTCCCCTGGCTTAATTATTAAACATTTTAATTAATTTGTTTTATTCGACTCCATTGTTATTTAAATACTAGCTGCATACCTGTTCTCCGCCATGGTGAATTTTTTTTAAATGTACCAACTTGGGAACAGAACAAAACTAAACACTAACACAAAAACAATGCAAACGCAAATAAACACAAACAAAAACACAAACAAAATGCAAATTAAAACAAAAAAAAACCAAACGCAACATGCATAGCATAAACTTAAACACAACTTAAATGCAAACATAAATGCATAGTGCTCACAGTCTAGACCATGGGTTCCCAAACTGGCAGGTAATAAATAGAGAAGGAACAATGCATACTGTGTAAAGTTCTTCTCAGTCATGAGTCTTTGATCAAACAGAAAGTTTTCACCAAGAAAACAGAGCATTAGTAAAACATAATGAAGGTGCTTTAGAAATTGCCAAGCAAAAAAACCTTTCACACAATAGGAGAAAATCTCATCAAACCCTGTTTGTTGAGGATGGTGAAATTAATTCTTGGGGATTCCAGTGCAGTAAAGATTGCAACACATATCTCTCTCTCTAATAATGCTATTCAGCGACATATAGCAGACATGTCCGTAGATGTTAATATTTTTTTAAAAATTAAATCAAGCTTTCACCATTGTTTGATTTTCAAGTTGATAAATCAACAGACGTGAGTTCGTGTTAGCAGTTGCTTGTCTGTGTGAAATATATTCATTCAGATGATAGCAAGGAAGAGTTGCTATTTTGTGATGCTATCATGAAGAAAGAAAATAAATACGTTTTTTGAAACTGATTATTAAAATGAGAAACGGCTGTGGGGTTTGTACGGATGGTGCGCCATCTATGTTTGGGTCAAAATCAGGCTTTCAGAAAAAAGTAAAAGATTCATCTCCCTAACAAGGGGAATCCACTGCATGATTCACTAGTATGCCCTTGCCAGCAAGACTTTCCAATTCCGTTGCTATTAAAAGTCGTAAATTATATTAAATCTGGAGCCCTAAACACCCATCTGTTTCAAGAACTGTGAAAAGACATGACTAAAGATCACGAGGTTCTACAGTACGCTGGCTGTCAAAAAGGAAATGTTGTGAATCTTGTTTTTTTAATTGAAAGATGAGATCAAGTTGTTCTTGGAAGTGCAAGGGAAACAAGACCTTTTGATATACTTGAACGACAAGGAGTAGTTGGAGAGAGTAGCATACCTAGCAGATATATTCGAACATCAACATAAGCTTAACCTGAAAATGAACGAATATTTTCTCTTCATGATAATCTCTTGGCATTTTTATCAAAGCTGCAAATTTGGCGAAGAAAAAATAAAAATTGGAAATACTGCAATGTTTGAGAAACTGCGGTGTGGTAGATAAATCTGATTGTGAGATAATTAAAATTAGAAAGAGGATCCTGTGCATCTTGAATCTCTTGAATACGAACTTCGGCATTATTTTCCCTGAGCTGAAAGAAGAATCTGCATTGTAACGTAACCATTCTCTCTTTCCCTTGATGTTGCCAGCATTCCCGATGAATTACAAATAGGGATGAACCATGCATACCCAAACGTGAAATCAACTGCCTTTTGAGTTTTTAGTTCCTTTTGTGTCTACATATCTTTGCCAGAATTGATTCAAAGAAATAAATTAAATGCTAAGAATGAAATGAGGTTGGCTTTAACAAAAACTCAACCGTGAATGTTGAGGATAGTGAATAGCATGCAATTTCACCCATCGCATTAAAACAGTTATCAAGAATGACTCATATTGAAAATCTACTAGAAAATCGTATTTTACAAGACATGTAAGAAAAAGGTTTATGCATTAGGAGCCATCTCTCAGCGCATAAAATCTCAAGATCAACAAAGAAAAGACAGAAGTAATGGGAATAAGCAACAACAACCAGGAGGCCCCAGTAACACTAGACCAGAAGACATATTAATGAGGTGGGAAGAGTTTATCTACCTTGGCAGCAAGATCAGCAATTTGGAGGCACAGTAAAGGACATATGTGCTAGAATTAATAGAAGCCAGCTGCGCTTTTACAGTTCTGCAACCCATATGGAAAAATTCTGCCATCTCCAACACAACAAAAATTAGGATACTTTAATTCAAACGTCAAAGCAGTTTTGCTATATGGAGCAGAGACAGGGAGAGTCTCCAAGGCAAGCCTTAGATTTTGAAACTAAGGTGACAGGACAAAGTCCTGAACATTGGAATTATGGAGACAGAGACAAGGCAGGAGCCTATGACAGTGCAAATAAGAAGGAGTAAGTGGTGCTGGGTGGGACACACACTGCAAACTGCTCACCCAAATGTGACATGCCAGGCGCTTGAGTGGAACCCCTAAGGAAAGCAGGAAGAGAGGTGCCCAAGACAGACGTGGAGGGGGAGAGTCTTCTCAAAGAATTAAATCTTACAGGGATGTCTTGGGAGACTGCGAAATTAATAGCTGGGCATCGGACAAAATGGAAGGAAATTGTAGAGGCCCTATGTTCCATAAAGAGCAAAGAGGACTGAGTCAAGTCACCATATTGTGGGCTAACCCGTCATTATCTTCCATCTGCATTCTTCGTTTCTGGCCTCACATCATCTCTTGTCCTCACATGATTTCTGCCTACAACCATTCTCTATATCTTTCAGTATTCAATGGCCTTCTGCGCACATACTCTCAAGTAAGGCTGCTTATAATATACACACACCCAGAAATTGTGCATCTCTATTTCACACCAACATCTGGCACTTCCTTTTTTACATGTCAAGTTTTTACTTTAGTGTCAAACTATTCTATTTTGGTTCCACAAATTGCATAATCTTTTCATTTTCACCAACATTTTATTTTATGTCTATTTTGTTTTTACGATTATTTAATGAGTTATCATAAATATTTCAACTTTAAGCCTCAACTATTGGGAAACAGAATGTGATGTTAATAATAATTATTTAAAATAATTATCTTCAAGTTGTTTTTTGATGGTGGGGGAGGGGGGGTCTAACTATATAAAAAATATATTTTACTTGCTAGGCCTTCATGTTGATAGCTAAACAAAAAATAAGAACAGAATAAGGAATTTTTAATAAATTAGCTATAGATTTTATACTTTTTTTTATTTAGCTACAATTAATTTCCAAAATAATCTCCATTATTGTGTGTGGGGGGGGGGGGGGGGGGGGGGGGGGGGGGGAAAGAGGGGGGTGCTAGAAGCTCCCACCACTAGAGTCATTCTATGGACCTGTGTAGCTCACAATATATATTTAGGCCTTTTAAAAAGTATTTTTAAATGTATTTTTAGGTGAAGTTACGTCATCTCATTCACAAGGTTCATTTTGAAAAGAATTATTTTATGGAAATAAAACACAACTAGGATACTGCATCACTAATCTGAGTATTAGTGGTAAATCATTGTTAGCATGGCAAGCATGTCAGGTCAGAATGGGCCCATGGATAGCTTCACTTGATGATCAACAAAGAAAGCAGGGGTACAAGGTAAGTCCATTTCTTCCTCTTCTAGAAATCACTTTACGTTTTTATATACTTGAAAAAAACTCATGATACTTAAAGATCTAAGATTCAATTACTGCTTACTGGTGCAATGTTATTTGAAATTGCCAATTAAAAACCCTAATAACACTAAAACAGTTTGTTGCAAGCAAAACCATCTCTACATATAAGTTAAAAACCTTTCCATTCTAATTGTCTGGTAAATGAAAACATTTTAAAACCTGACTGGCAACTATTTTAGTCAATGTTCCCAAACGTACAAATGATGTCATCTAGAGATCTATATCCTTTGTTGGACTGAGCCTGCTACTTAATGAGTAAGATTACCTGCTTTTAAGACATGTTTTCTAACTCTTAAAGGCCAAGGTTTACTTAAGGGGAGCAGCTTCTAAGGGCCAACTTTATTCTTCAAGGTTTGGACTAAATGCTTATAATAATATTAATAGTAATTCTCACCAGGCAGTAGCTGTCATACTATCACACTATCTTTTTATCGACTTCATGTCACCTGCAGAATGATGACACTGAACCAAACTAACTGGTTGTACCAGAATAGGATAGGCTGGCAGTGACAAAGGAAGCTGCTCCTTCTATTGAGTATGGGACTGTTTAGACATTTTGTATTATTCAGTTAAACAACCAAATATACATGCTGCTTCTGGCAAAATGCTTTTAGTCAGTCTAATTGGATAAAGCAGTTAGGGATGTATGCTAGTATGCTAGATCTGCCTATTTTCAAAAGGGCAATTACTATTTTCAAAAGTGCAATTTCAGCCCAAATATGTTAGGGGTCATCCATTATGTCGTCCACACTGGGGGGGGGGGGGGGGGGGGGGGGGGGGGGTCGGATACACGTGTGGAAACTTGCCCAAATCTACAGTTTTTCTCTGCTTCTATTTCTATTGTAGGCAATCTCTAATATTAAAATCCTTGCAAAAGATGATATATGGAAATAGGCTAACCCGTCCTCTTTGTTGCAATGGTCGCTCTAAGAGGAGGCTGCTTTCACGGGGGGGGGGGGGGGGGGGGGGTGTAGGGTCGGGGTTAGGTGAAAGGGGAGGGGGGGTAGTATTTTAAAGCAAATATTTTCAGTGGCAGCATTGGTACTGTCGAATTCACAAATTATGAATTACTGAAAAGTAGAAAATAAAACAACTAAATAGCGGCGTATGATACGCTGCGGGTCGGCTCGTATTATTAACTCGTCGTCGACTGTTGCCTAGGCCACAGATCTAGAATCTATATCCGAATTAACTGTAGATTGTGCTATTACCCTAGAATCTAGATCTAGATCTAAATTTAACTATAATCTCGCATGACATTTTTTTATCATGCAACTACTGTAAGTGTATAGATCTAACTCTAAACTTAATTCAAAGATAAAAATAAATATAGGCTAACCATGGGGAGTCCCAAATGTCGCGTCACAGACATTGTCATGTGACTTTATTATTATTATAACGAACTGCTCACCGATTGCGGAAGGTGTGTGGAATGCTCAAAATTAGTAGCATATTATTTCTAATCAAGCAGAGTAAAATATTTGTTTTGCTTTCTTTTTTGGTACAGATTATACAGGGGTTTCTAGAGTTTAGTTCTAATATACTTACAACAAACATATAAACAATACGAGCGTAAATTATAATTAGATAACTTTGTTCATTCTATTCTGTGTGCATCCAGGTTTATGGGTTTGTTCGACGCCATGTTTTTCATGTTCAAAATATCAGTAAAGTACAGTTTTAACTAGATCTACATGTTAAGCGATTTAATGAATATTTGATCAATATCAACAGATCACGTTATCAGTAAAAAATAATCGTTGGTATGCCTCAAAATTATGGACGAAGAATATCATTTTTTAAACGTTTAGACTTAGAGTTTACTCAGTTTATTACAAAGTAGAAAATGTAGGCCCACTATATTATATACTATATCTAGGCCTATATAGTTATATACTTTTAAGTTTTACCAGTCCCCCCCCCCCAGTTTTGAGTAATTTCCGTTGACCGGAAGTACACATTTACGCTATTTCCGATTTCTCAAAAAACGCATGTAAATTTATAAAGTACTAATAATTCTTTTTTCTATGAGATTCTATTCTATTTTTAAAAGTTTAAGTAATTAAAAATCATGTCTCTATTCCAAGTTATATAAGAATATTCGAGAAAGTTTAGGGGAGATCACTCCCAGTTTATTTTATAACTGGTTTAAAGAGATGAGTGAAATTGAATGCCTCTACATTCGCGGTTGAGATTTTGTTTAACACCAACCTCATGTCATTCTCAGTAGGCCTATTTATTTCTTTGTTTTGGTTTTGATTGGAGAAGTGTTAAAAATCTATTCTCGCAAAGATATGTAGACACAAAAGGAACTAAAACTCAAAAGGCAATCGATTTCACGTTTGTATATGAACGGTGCATACTACACCAAAATTGTTTGAGCAGTTTTTCATTTAACACGATACGTGACGCGGACGTATTCCGCAAATTTTAGCATTAATCTTGTAATTCATCGGGAATGCTGGCAACATCTAGGGAACCAGAGAATGGGTAACGTGTCAATGCAGATTCTTCTTCTTTCAGCTCAGGGAAAATAACGCCAGTTCATTTTTCAAGAGATTCAAGATTCTAATTTTTATTTATCTCACAATCAGATTTATCTACCACACTGCAGAGTTTATAAAACATGGTAATATCCCCAACATTTATTTTTCTCCGCCAATTTTGCAGCTTTGATAAAAATGCCAAGAGATTATCATGAAAAAAAAGATAATATTCGTTCATTTTCAGGTTAAGCTCGTGTTGTTGTTCGAATACGTCTGCTAGGTATGCTACTATCTCTAAACACTCTTTGTCGTTAAAGTATATCAAAAGATCTTGTTTCCCTTGCATTTCCAAGAACAACTTGATTTTATTTTTCAATTCAAAAACACGATTCACATTTCATTTTGAAAGCCAGCGTACTGTAGTGTAGAACCTGGTGATCTTTATTCATGTCTTTGCGCAGTTCTTTAAACAGACGGGTGTTTAGGGCTCCAGATTTAAAATAATTTCGACTTTTATTAGCAACTAGCCGTCCCGGCCAGGTCCTGCTCTGGCTTCTGTGAAAAACCTTTCTGTTAAAGACCATTACCTGTGTGTTTAGTAATCATCATAAACCCGGCATTGCCCACCCAAACCACAACCAACCAAAACAACAAAACGCAAACATAACGCTAACACAATTACAAATACAAACGAAAACAAAAACCTAACAACAAACCCAACCACAACCACAAACACCAATACAAACACAAAGAAAAAACAAACAAAAAAGCAAACGAAAACAAAAACCTAACAACAAACCCAACCACAAACACCAATACCAACAAAAAAAAAACCGAAAAAGCAAACGAAAACAAACCAAATCCAAACGCAAAACCAACCAAAAACACAAATACAAACCCAAACAAAAAACCACAAACAAAAACGAAAAAAGAAAGAACAAAAACGAACCAAATCAAAACGCAACCACTAACGCAAACCCACCTAAACACAAAGAAAACACTAACGCGAACATAAACGCCCGGGGCGGAATCACCTGTTTTAGCTTAATGAACGACTATAGTACCCCAACTTATTCATAGTCTTTTGCACTCACTTAAACGAACGCGCCTGTTTCAATTTAATGAACAATTATAATACTCCAAGCTTATCCGTAAAATACCTACAACATTTGCACTTGATCAATCCCCGCTAATTATGTAATTATTTTTTTTTCCCAACACCAAAACAAAGTAATTAAAAAGTAAATTATTTTCCACAAAATGCAATGGTTTTATAAAGGGAAGTAATTGTGTTTTTCCTAATTTATCAAAGGGAAGTAAGTGCTATAAGACTAAATAAAGACATAATTAGAATTTTTGTAAAAGATGATATTTTTTTTAAAACTTGTGTTTAATGAACATGCCGACAATTATTACTATAATTTGAAAAATGAAAATTATTTCCCAACACTTTCAATAGTAATTTTTTAGCTCATAAATTTAGACAAATGCGCACGATAATTTTCTAACACTTAAATTCATCGCATCCGTACAAACCCCACAGCCGTTTTCCCATTTTAATCATCCACTGGTAACATGAAATCACGTCTGTTGATTCATCGCTTGAAAATCGCGACCCCCAGTTTGTGAACCCATGCTATAGACCAGGGGTCTCCAAACTACGGCCCGAGGGCCGGATGCGGCCCGCGAAGCCTCTCGTCCGGCCCGCGGAGATCTTTTTGTCTACGGAAAAAACGTTAATTTGTTGGTGATGGCCGAGGATCTTTGCTCAGAAAAAATCAAAGACATGCCGTAAGAAACTGGCCCCGGAACTGAAATTTGATAGTTAATGCGGCCCTCGGACTGAAAAGTTTGGAGACCCCTGCTATAGACTATAGGCCTACTGATTTAAAAACTAATGTGAACTCAACGTGACTCCGAACGTGTCTTGTTTGTGGAAGTAAAATAAAATACGGACTGCTTTAATAAAGGGTCGTACATAAATGACGTCACACGCTTTGGGGGGGGGGGTCCGTAATTTTGTGACGTGAGATGAGCAGGGGGGGGGGGGGGGCTCTAATCGTGTGATGTCCTACTATTGCATTTTAAAAAGTAATGTTAGAAACAGAATTTTATTGGTTATGTCGCGTTTTCAGAAAAGTGTTTTAATATATTGAAATAGAAATATTGGTCGAGCTTACTATTTTTTTTTTAAATCGATGTATAAAAAAATAATTCAAATATAATTCTGAGGGGAGTAACATAAACTTTCTTTTATTTAAAATATTAGCTATATTAAACAATTAATAAGTACAGTTGCAGCGTAAGATTGCTTTAACCGTATGTTTCGTGGTCATCTATAAATAACGTCACATTTGTTTGACGATTATTTTTTTATCGTTCCCCTTTCCTTCCCACTGTCTTACATCTTCACAAAAGCCAGATCCCCACATTAAAAAAAGACGTCACACCTAAGGCAACATGTTATTGTCTTTTAAAAACACCGGTTTGAACTGAGCATGGGTCTGACCACACTATCCCTTCACCTGCCCTGTGTCCCACCAAGTCCCGATAGGCAACTTTATCATTCACATTTATTAAAAAAAAACTATGCTAAACCGAAAAGTCTCGAGTTCGAACCCTCGGGCAGATGATGCTCGTTAGCTGGGGACAGCCGCAGATAAGGCTCGATACCTTCCAACACTTAAAATTAAGAACGAAGAAGAAGAAGAAAAAAAAAATTACTTATGACATGATGTGTCTCGAACCCGTACCACCCACTTGGTAACTATTACAGTATCAACTTAGCAAGCTAGGCACTTGCGATTAGGTGCAGAACTAGTGGGGTACTTTACTTAGATCTAGAGTCAGCGTAAGAAACTTGAGTTACGCGAATGGGGCCTATTATTTCAAATTTAATTAGATCTATATCCCAAAATAGCCAATTACGTAGCTAGACAAAGATTTATATAAAATAATTTAGGCCTGATATTGTTTAGTATAGAAACTCATCATTGGCATATATCCTAGACCTAGCTAGATCTGGATAGAATCTACGGCTGGCTTAAGTCTAGTTTTTCTGTAGCTTTAGATATCTAGATTTAGATCAATTCCTTGTATTCTCGAATCAAATGATCTGTGTGAAGCTAAAAAGCAAAGAATTACATCAAATATTTAAGGACTAAAATAGTTTAATAAAGAAAGTTAATTACTTATTGTGTTTTTTGTATCTATCTAATTAATTTATATTTGCCTGTCGATAGATCTAGAATCTATAGATGTGAGCTAGATAAATTTATTATCTAAATCTAGTCAAATTAGAAGAACTGCCCAGCGTATCCTATTTTTGTCTAAATGAAATCAATAATAAAGATAAAATCTACTGCTTAATGAACTTAATGTCGGAATGAAATCTGGCTTTCCAACAATATTAAATAGAATATAATAAGGGGGTGTCAAACTGATTTTTAAGGCGATCACAGAGCTTTTTACTTTCTCGTATATACGAAGTATAGAGTAAGTTTTGTAATCGTGCAAAAAAAAAAAGAAAAAAATCGAGATTTCTACAAATCTCGACGTTTTACATCTCACTGATACGGAAAAACATAATTTTGCAATCTTGTCCGAATGTCTGTGTGTTTGTGTCTGTGTGTGTGTAAACACGATAACTTGAGTACCGTTACAGCTAGGTTGATGAGATTTCATATATAAGTATTTTATCAAAATCGTATATCCGTAACAACTTTTGAGAGATTTCCGATAACCGGAAGTGGTACTTTTTCTACTTTGAATTTTTGAAAAGTCTATAACTTGAGTACTATTTCAGATAGATAAATGAAATTTCACATGCAAGTAAAAATATCTAATTTTCTGCCTTCTTTCAAATTTTGAGTAATTTCCGTTGACCGGAAGTAGTAATTTACACTATTTCCGATTCCTCAAAAAACACATGTGAATTTATAAAGTACTAATAATATTCCGCACTATTATACACATCTTTTTTCGGCGTTTTAAGCCCTCTATGGGTAAATTTTATAGTTGTTGATATTACACAATATATCTCATTCAACAAGATTGCAAAACTATCTTTTTCAGAATCAGGTGTCTATTACGTTTATGGTGGCTATTGATTACATATTTACAGCTTATAGTTGTGAAGAACGACTGTTAAGACACTAAGGGTGAGAATGCAAGACTAGCATGGTTATCTATTTAGCCTACGTAGTTGTATTTAATAAGCAAGTGTATTTTGGTGTAGCCCAGGGGTCGGCAACCGTTTGGGGCGGGAGAGCCAAAAGTTACAATTTTCAAAATCTAGTTTTTAAAGAGCCACTTACAAATATTGTTTTTCAATATTAATATTTGATTAAGATTAGGGAAATAAATTTAAAGTACATTGGATTAAGTATGAAATAATATTTATTCATATAAAAACATACACATATTTCGCACAGAACATAATAACGAATTTTAGCTAGCTCTCCTAGGATAATAACATCAAACTATATAACTATAGCACTATCCCTACCCAATTTAGAATAGAAGCTAATAACTAAAAAACTATGTCAAATTAATGCACACTGACACATGCAAAAATGACTTCTGAATAAAATAACAAACAGAATGGGAAAATATTCGAAAAAATAAATAAAATGTGCACTTCGGTAGTGGAAAGCATCGAACCACTGCCACGGGGCTGACCACATCACAGTTGTGGGGCTATGCCTTGTGCCCAAGCAGCTGTCAGCACACAATCTACTCCGCCTATTCTTATGGTTTTATCTTGTTTGAAGTTGTTTTTACAGTATAATATTTTTATGAGTTATGACAATAAAATAATATAATAATTATGGAATTGGCGAGTCGCATCCTGACATCAAAAGAGCCGCAGGTTGCCGACCCCTGGTGTAGCCCTAGAATATCGCAAAAATTATTGAACCAGCTATGTATAAATACATATTTATAACATAAAGATACATCGACTGAGGCATTCTTAATAAATGTTCTTACTTTTAAATGTACTACTGGTACTAGAGACTAATAATTATTTTAACTACAAAAATTTCTTTATGTGACCCTAGCACTGTTCCAGCCACCATTGGATCGCATATATATTAGTCACAGACACAAACACTGTTTACCTGTTAAGAGCTATAGTTATTCTTTATTTCTATGTACTCAGATCTACTGTAGGTGTCATAATTTATTTTTTGTAATTTTTTTTAAGAGACGCATTTTCGACAGATTGTGGACCCCTGCACTCTTCTGATCAAACGTGCGTTTCAAACGTACTTGTTGTAGGCATACATGTAACTAAAATTTAAAGAAGCGTTGTTCCCATACATTTTGATATACTTATCAAGTATGTTCTTTCATCAGACATTTGTTGGTGATGTTTTAAAAATGTACAAAATTTGTGTTGTTACTTTCCTTTTCAATTTTTTTTCAAAAAGTGAGAAAAGCCAATTTCAATGTAATAAATTTATATGCAATAACCGGAAGTGGTACTTTTTCTACTTTGAATTTTTCAAAAGCCCATAACTTGAGTACTATTTCAGATAGATAAATGAAAATTTTAACATGTAAGTAAAAGATCTAATTCTCTACCTTCTTTGTAAAATTTTGAGTAATTTCCGTTGACCGAAAGTACTAATTTACGCTATTTCCGATTTCTCAAAAAAAAAAAAAAAACGCGTGTAAATTTATAAACTAATAATATTGTGGACTATTATGAACATCTTTATTTGGCGTTCGCTTGGTGTGTAATTATTTTTTCTATGAGATTCTATTATATTTTAAAAAGTTTAAGTATTTAAAATGGATTTAAAATCATAACTATACCCCGAGTTCCCATCCGCTGTTGTTTTATATAAGAATATTCGAGAAAGTTTAGGGGAGATCACTCCCGGTTTATTTCCCAAAAAAATAATAAATCACTCTGTTTAGTGCCCCACTTATTTGGATCCCCATGGCCTTCTCCCCCTCCCACCCCCTCTGCACGCAACTGAATGTTAATTTTGTTATACCAAGACAAGTACATATATGACAACTACAACAAGAAAGTCAGGACTAGCGTTCATCAGGTCACTAACTAAAAGGACGTCTTCATCGGTCCGCATACAAATGCGAGGCGACCGTACCCAGCACACACACTGTTTTTGTATCGAATTACAGTCTGTCCCAGTTCAGGTGGGTGATAACTCACTAACATCAACCGTGGTTTCAGTTATAACAATCAACAACGTCGGCATTCGACCATTTAGTTTTTCCCAATTGAATTCAGCAACAATTATTTAAGTTTACAAACTAATTCAGACAACAATGACATGCTGAAGCGCGGGGCCCCTTCAAGCGCGGGGCCTGGGGCGACCGCCCCGTTTGCCACCCCCTGACGCCGGCTCTGTATCTGTATATATATATATATATATATATATATATATATATATATATATATATATATATATATATATATATATATATATATATATATATATATATATATATATATATATATATATATATATATATATATATATATATATATATATATATATATATATATATATATATATATATATATATATATATATATATATATATATATATATATATATATATATATATATAATGTGGGGGGGGGGGGCGCCGAATTGAAGGTTCGCCTCGGGCGCCGGGAGGGTTCCCTTCGCCTTTGTGAAGCCCCAATAGTTAAAAAGATATGGAGTAAATTACATAAGGTTTTTACCCCCGCCCGCGTCAGGGCTTACTTTGCCTTTATATAGCGTTTTCTGTGAGGTCTAGTTTAGTCTAGGACATGATTAAGCATCTTAGTGTAATAATGAGGTATAATATAAGTATAAAATTTAGGCATTTAGTAGTAGAATCTTACATTCTCGACTTATTGGGCCATATCTGTGTTTGATCTAGATTTAGTATAGTTTAGACATATACTCTGTCTTTTCTATTCCTACGTCTTTATAGAATGCTGTGTGAAATGAGTGTATTACTTTAAATGTAAAACTTAGTTTTTTTCACCAGATATATTAATGTAGTCGCTTGCTTATTATTTTACACAAAATAGCGTCTCAAAATCTGTTATTGCGTGCTAACTCGAAAACAATAAATAATTTTAAAATAAAAACCAATTAATTAGTACAATGAGATACGGCTTCTTCTTAGTTAAGACCCTAGACAGCTGCCTACTTAGCATAGAAATAAGTTCACCTCTACTTTGCAGCGCGCACGAACTTGAGCT